>NW_015643560.1:373264-375440 GCF_001515625.1 Sinocyclocheilus rhinocerous | reverse complement strand
CCCACTGTATATATATATATATATATATATATATATATAGTCTAGTATAGTATAGTATTTCAGTCTGGTGAGTAAACAAAAAAATATACTAGCCAATGGCAATTCAATTGCCAAGGTGTCCGTAGAGGGTTGTGTGTGCATGTCTGGTTGTTTTCCCCTCCTCACAGTTTTTGTTGCCATAGCAACTCGATCATTGGCCTCATTTAGGATGTGACCCCTGAATGGGGGAGCAGGAGTGAATGGATAGCAGACCAGATAAACAGAAATGTTCTTGTATCTTAAACCACTTAGTTATAACCAGTGTTGGGCAGTAACTAGTTACTGTTAATAATAGGGCTGCGCAAATGTAAATATCGCAATATGCATATCGCAAGGGCGTGCGATATCTGAATCATTTTAATAATAGGCTACTTGAATCAAAACATTGCAAAAGGTCAAAGTTTTAGTTCGACGCATATAGCAGAGAATTGCTTGACGTTAAAAAGATTTAAAGGGGTCATATGATGTATAATTTTCATTTTTAAATATTTTAAAATATAATTGAAATTGATTTTACACACTTTAAGCAATATCATATCGAGTATCGCATTTTTTAACAAGGTATCGCATATCGCATTTTTCTTCAATATCGCACAGCCCTAGTTAATAATATTACTTTTTGCAGTAACTAGTAGTGTTACTAATTACTAATAAGATTTCAATAATAATATTACAGTTACCAACCATAAAACAGCTAGTTACTTAGTTACTTTTGATGCCTCAACCCCTACTGATTTGAAATCCAACAATCCAATCATTTCTAGATTTATTTTTGATAATTTTCACGACTCGCACAGGCACATGAAGTCACCAGTGCATCAGGAAAGCTTGGAATATGGAAAAGCTTACATTCAGCAGATGAAAATATTGCCATTACACTGATTTAGTCAGAAGAAAAAGTGATCTGAACACAGATGTGTAAGTTCTGGCATTACTTTACTCTGGCATTACATGGCTTGCCCACCCACATTCCTCTGATCCCCATATAAATTATATTACTATAATTAAAAATCTTATGAACTTATGTGATCTCTTTTGATAAAATACTTAAAGCTGCAGTCCGAAACTTTTTTTGGTTAAAAATGATACTAAATCAATATTTAAGCCAGTACATAACCAGCCAGTGTTCGAAACTATCGCCTTACTTTAGCCCGATTCACAACGGTTAGCTTATAATAATGTTTTCCAATTTGAGTGGTACGGGTAGGTTTTCGCGGGAAATTCGAGCATGCTGCCGCCTCATTACGTCACTTCTGTAAACATAAAGAAGTTGTCCCGGCTACTAGGCTATCGCATGTGAGGATCCTGCAGGTGGCCGATCGTTTATAGCCTTTTCTCACAGCAGCTGGAATAATTGAATGTATCATTTTTGATGGCGGATTGTAATCCAGAAAGGATTGTGTTTATGAAACGCATGTGAATTAAATTAAATTATATTTAAAAAGAACATTATTTTGTGTATTTGGTGTAATGAAATGTGTTTATGCGGTTTAAAAAAAAACATTATTTTCCACACACTGTACATTATTTTTTCTCTATGCCCCGCCTCTCTGAAACGCGTCAATTTTTACAAAGCTCATCGGTCTGAAAAGCGAGGTGTGCTCTGATTGGCCAGCTATCCAGTGCATTGTGATTGGCTGAATACCTCAAGCGTGTGACGGAAATGTTACGCCCCTTACCATATTGTGATGCCATGTCCCGGAGCGACGAGACAAAAACATTAAAACCCATCATAAACGAGGCATTTGTTGCATCCAGCGGGGACATAATTACTGATTATAATGACTTACACTGTCTTGCGGCAACCACATGTGACGACCCCGGGCTGGACTCCGCTTCGTCCACGGTGAAAGCCGATCCGGCGATCCACAGCGCGAAGTTGATGTATTTCCTCAACGACCAGCACGAATCAGCTCTAGGCATGACGAAGCGGATATCATCCTCTTTTGAAAGGCCAAACAAAGTAGTTCCGCTTTCACAATGAAACACACGGCAACAACGATTCCGATTTTCTTTCTAAGAACTATAATTGACAGCAATACAAACAAAAATCTACTTTTCTTCAACGCAAAGTTTTATTTTCATAAAAAAACACAAGTAAAAAGTCAATAAAATAGGAACAAATAAAAACAAATGG
>NW_015643560.1:367858-373081 GCF_001515625.1 Sinocyclocheilus rhinocerous | reverse complement strand
ATTTTCTTTGTCTTTTGTTCTTTGATTAACATGACAGAGAGCAGCAGGAATATTGGACTGCGGTCCCTTTAAGAGTTTATCCATGGACCCAATATTACTGTTACACAACATGCGTTCTCTTTCTCAACTATTTAACGTTCCAAAACTGACTGTGTTTAACTGGATACTCGCCAAAACTGGCATTTTGACAGTTTTGTATGTATTTGAACGTTTTAGCGCAGTTAGCCACTCATTTTGGTATTTGTGGCTCACAAGCTGTTTGAGACTGAGCGCGGATTGTGCGCTCCACTAAAGCCTGTGTTATACTTTCCGCGTCCGCTATGGTATGCGTGACGTAAAAATCGTCATCGGAGAGTGTGCGCGAAGACTCTGCGCGGACATCCGCGTGCCTCCCGTTTTTTGTTCAGTAGGCTACTGCGCATGCGCAGGCTGTGTGAAGAAGCCCGTTGCTACTCGAACCTGTACAATCCGTCGATAAAACAATATAAAGACAGCCAGATGTGCAATAACTCTGGCCAATTGTTTGTTCACATGTTTGTTAAATTGTTCAAGCCGATCTACTACGCATGTATGGAACACGTCCGCAGAGCGGACCATCAGCGTATGCTTTCGGTAGTATAAATACAAGTAGTTCGCGCTGTCTGTGTACGCGTGCCGGATTGCTCATGCGGAAAGTATAGCACAGGCTTAATATAGATCAGTGGTGGTGCGCGCGCGTTTGGTATAAGCGAAACCTGCGGTATTATGACCATAATGCGCAATACAAGCACTATTTAACCGGAGCGAATGAGACGTGTGTGTGTGAGAGAGAAGGGGTCGTCGGAGAGATGAGAGTGAGAATGCGTGGCTGACGTTATTGCCTGTGGTAACAAAACGGATCGGCTCGAAATCGGAAAGAAGTGAGACTGACCGACCGATCTCCGATCCGGGCCGATCATGAGGAAAATCGTCCGATTCCGATCCCTGGCCGATCGATCGGTGCATCTCTAACAACAATACTACAGCGAGAATCAAAGTTACGCCGCCTTTCTTTGTGTAAACATTTGGGCGGTGTTATGCAAATCTTCCCACATCGTGACGTAGACATATGGGGGCGTGTTAGAACGAGCCGTTTTGGGTAGGCGTGGTTGACTCTTAACTTTTATAAAGAATATCTCTTTGGATTTGAGATAATTTGCTTTTTGGGTTAAAAGAATTTCTTAATATGAAATTCGACTGGTATGACAATTAGAGATTAGACTGTAGAGAAATTTAAATCTACTGTCATCGTCCGATTCCGATCCCTGGCCGATCGATCGGTGCATCTCTAACAACAATACTACAGCGAGAATCAAAGTTACGCCGCAATCTTATGAACTTATGCGATTTCTTTTGATGAAATACTTCATTAAATATAATCATATTTGGGTAACAGAGAAGTTATAGTAGCTACAATTAGCTTCAAGCTACACGTGACAATTAATACAACACTTTTACTTAAAAGTCACTATCAATAACCATTGAGTGTTTGTAAAAACTTATGACTGTGATCCAATGTAGATTTTGGTCAAATGATGAGGCAGAAATATATTGTTAGTAACATTTTAGAAGAATTTTATGGGGAAAATACACAATTACAACTTCTGTGGGGCGTGAAGGAAAAGTAATTTAACTAGTAGTGTAACTAATTACTGTTGATAGATAGTAATAAGTAGAGTAATTATATTAATTTTGAAAGGAGTAACTAGTAACGAGTAATAACATTTTTGGAGTACAGAGCCTAGGGCTGCACAATTAATCGAATTTCTAATCGCGATTACAATTACAGATGCCACAATTACGTAATCGTTCAAAGCGGCAATTAATCGTTCAAAGTCCACTTATGTTATTCTGAGTGCTAAAGATGTTTTTTTTCTTTCTACAGGTTATCTTAAGGATTTTTCCATTGTTTTAATTTTTGTGTTAGTATAACATTATAATACCATGCATATTTTTATTATTATTTTTATTATTATTTAAAGAAGAAACCAATCCAATGTACAGTTGACATTTGAGGCGTAATACTATAGAAAAGCAATACATTTTTTCTCTGAGTGTTTTCAGCTTATTTTCATATAAAAATATGGCATGCAGTTGCTTCAAACAATGGTATATACATCATTCAATGTAAATTGTGATAATCGTAATTAATAATCGCAATTACAATTTCAATGGAATAATTGACGATTATGATTTTTGTCATAATCGTGCAGCCCTAACAGAGCCCAACACTGGTTATAACTGACTTTTAGTTTGCATGCTTATATTTATCATGGATTCCCTGTATTTACGGCCAGAAAATCAACACACAGTAAAATTTGATTTTATTTTTCAAATGATAATTACAGATCGAATATTCGACTATTTGTGCACACCCCTAGTTGATACCCCTTTTTATTTATAGAAATATTTCTAATTATTTTTTTAAATTTGTTTTTCATTTTCAGTGTTTTAGTATTTTTGTTGCATGCGTGTATTTGTCATTTTTTTTGTTTTTGTCTGTTGTTGTTTTTATTCATTTTTTTAATTCAGTTTTAGTTATTTTAGTACATTAAGTTAAACTAAATGAAAATGAAATGTTGTTTTGGCAAACTGTCATGGATGTTTACAGAGCAGAGGTCACCTTTTTTAATTCCAGTGGGAGAGATGGACTTTTGTTTGTCTTTTGTTTATTATTATTTTGTGCTGTATTGTTGGTTACTGTGTTATTTTCAAAAGCCAGCGATAAAAAACGCTTTAATATCTAAAGAGTGTTCATGTGGTTTTATACATTAGTAATGTTGGGAAATGAATAAATGCATAATAATCGTCATAATCGTAAAACTGTGATTATTCCTCAGACAATAATCGTACCAACAAAATCTATAATCGTTGCATCCCTAGTATGGTGAATATATCTCTATGCTAAACATTGAGTAAAAGAGTTGTAAAGCACAGTTTAAATGGACAAAGGACAGTTTAATTCCCTATATTATAAATGAAAATAATAATGATGAAGCTAGTAAAGAAAAACACAAACTCAGTGTTAACAGATAAGAGTTCCACACTTTCACTCTGAACACAGTTACCCGTTACTGTCATTTTTTTTTTATTCTGTAAATGTAAGAAACGTCTTACATATTCATATTCAATCACATTCTGTTATCCCTTTACAGTTACTATCATAAAATACTTGAATTACATGTTGACTTTTAAACCTAAATTTAACGTCCAATAACAGATATATCAGCAAAATTAATATTATTACGCTGAATATTTTGTCCCTCTTTACTGCGTTCTGTCTGTTTGACGCGCATGCACACCGGCGCTCGTTCAGAGAAGTCTGAAGTTTAACGCAGACTGTCAGGACCAGACTTCATGCAAAATAGAAACATTCATGTGAGTATGTAATATTTACTGTAAAGGATGCAGTTTATGCCCTGAGGAAACATATCTCACACATTAAACAGCTCATGCATCTGTCAAAGCGCCTGACAGGACAAGCCGTGTTAAACATTACGCTAATGCATTAGCTTGAAGTTTAATATAAAGCATTCTCATGTTTCGGGCAGCTTGGATCACTCTGTTTCATCCGCTATTTTTAGATGCATTTCGTCCACAGAAATGCGTTATTCACTGCTGTAATTTGACGTGACTGGCAGAAGTTTTCCATGCGCGGTGGGCAGATGCGACTAATGGATAATGACATTCATTGTAGGGCTGAACGATTAATTGCATTTGCGATAATATCGCGATATGAAAAATTTCGATTTTTCAATCGCAGAGGCTGCGATTACACGGTCACGTGACACGCGAGAGTAAAGAGGTGTCATTCATATCAATTCATGCATCACCTAATTTCATGGTAACATATAAGCCTGGCCTACAGAAAAGGACATTTATGTTTAATCTATCTAATAGTGTGTTGGTCATACTATACAATGATTTATAGCTTGTCTTTGTTGAATAATACAGAACATAAAGAGCTTTAAAAAAAATAATTGCATATTAAATCGCAATCGCAATATTGGTAAAAAAAATCGCAATTAGATTATTTTCCAAAATCGTTCAGCCCTAATTCATTGTCGATTATTTTAATTATCTATTATTATCGATTTTATCGATTAGTTGTTGCAGCCCTAGTTTTAGTTAACTACAATAACTCTGGGTTGTGAGCATACAGCTTGGGTCTGAAGTCAACATAACTTTATTTGCAATGTTCAATGCATTTTGATTAAGGATTTTGAAGACAACATTTTTTCTTATGAATAACATGCAATCATTAAATGCATGTGAAGTGAAAGTGACGTGACATGTGGCCAAAGTGAAAGTGACGTGACATGTGGCCAAGTATGGTGACCCATACTCGGAATTAGTGCTCTGCATTTACCCATCCAAAGTGCACACACACAGCAGTGAACACACAAACACCGTGAACACACACCCGGAGCAGTGGGCAGCCATTTTTGCTGCGGCGCCCGGGGAGCAGTTGGGGGTTCGGTGCCTTGCTCAAGGACACCTCAGTCGTGGTATTGAAGGTGGGAGAGAGCGCTGTACATTCACTCCCCCCACCTACAATCTCTGCCGGTACGAGACTCGAACCCACAACCTTTGGGTTATGAGTCCGACTCTCTAACCATTAGGCCACGACTTCCCCCCCATATGTTGCTATATGGTCAATTTTTTATTTGTTGACTTTATGGTTTAATTGAATGTGTCCACACTGATAGTTCTGTTATGGCAATCCTGTTTGTGTTTTTACAGTTGTCTTAACATATATAGTTTCCAGAATTTATAACTTGAAAATACTTCAGTGGCATTTGCTTGGTATGCTTTGGATAATGTTTCTAATATTTAATTTCCTTTTTAAAGCACCACTGCTGCAGCCATACATGTTCAGACAGATGCATTTGGTCGTAGGCCTGTCACGATAACTTTTTGTTGTGCGATATATTGCCCCAGAAATAATTGCGATAAGCGATATTATTGTCATTTTAAAGACCATTTTATGCCACTGAATATATAATCATAATGTAACCGCATAATAATGCAAGAAGGCCTACACACTTCCAAATGACAACAAACTTTTAATTTTAAGAATATTTAGATCATGGAAATTAAATATCAAAATATTAGATACCTTAAAAAAAACCTGAATAAACAGTAAATAAACATTTTCTAACAAAAAGTGCAAAGTAACAAGTAGAAAAAAAGAAAAAAATGCAC
>NW_015643560.1:347944-367690 GCF_001515625.1 Sinocyclocheilus rhinocerous | reverse complement strand
TTTTTTTTATTTGAACTAGCACCTCATGACTACACCACGTTATGTACGAGAAGCTGCAAAAGACTCAGGCGCAAGTGGAATGTACAAAACATGGTGACATAAATTTTTAAGCATATATAGTGGGCGATATATTGCGTCACCAAAAATTATTGAGGTCATGTACATATATTGCACGATAAGTCGATATATTGATTATTGCGACAGGCCTATTTGGTCGTTGTGTTATGGCGAGATGCTTTCTAAAGAAGAACCATAAGTGTTGTATTTTAAAAAGATGTGTCAAGTTTAAAATAGTCCAGGTTTAAAAATTACTTCTGGTCTGTTTCAGTCATTTAAATGCAAGAATGCGGCGTGAGAGCATCTCATAAGAAGTGCATAGGGGTCAAGTGAACCCAAAACCAGCCAAATAATACAGAGCTAAGTCTATTTTGCAAGTTACTGAACAGCACAGCCAAACTAATTTCCCTATTTGAAAATATTACCCTATAAGGTAACAGAAAAGAAAAAAAGAATTATAGACCATTAAGGCCATAGTTGGGGTGGGTAATATGACCAAAATATTTCACTTTATTTAATATTTCTTATTAAAAATAACAAAAATGCAAATTACAAACAAGGACAAATACAGAACAGGAAAGATACAAATGAAACAAACTGCTGTAGCCTAATTTTTTTCAGGTATTGTAGGTTTTATTTAACAGCAGCATTCATCATAGTCTGAAGTCTTGCACTTATATTATCAGAGCAAAAGATGCCTTTTGTAAACTAAAATCTTGCAGCTTTGCTGTGGCTAGTGTGTAATTTAAATTTAATTTATAAAAGACATCAAGCTACAGTCAGTTTAATCACGTGTATCAGTACTGTGCACGTGTGCGGTTTAAATGAGTGGAGACTTCAAACAAGTCATTCACGTCTGTCTCTCTTTCTCTGTTTGTCTACAGTAGCGTGATCGGCGTAGCCTGCGTCTGAGCTGGTGACTTTTCTCTCTGGACGGCTTGAAAGCAGCTCTTCTGCTGAGTGCTCCTGGAGAAGATGTGTGCGCTCAGATAAGAGACTCTTCACACAAGAGACAGAAATGTGAGTCAATAACCTGACAGCACCTTCCATAATTCCAGAGGGGTAATAAAAGCTTAGTCTCTAATAAATAATGTCTGCCAAATAGACTAACAGCTGTATGAAAAGTGGCAGAGTGGTTTGTGTCTGTCACATCATGTCCTTATAGTCTGAACATTGTTTCACAGCAAAAATATTTACTTTGAGTGGCAGTACTTCAAAATGTGTTGATTTTGTTTTTCCCAGGGTTGTCACATTACCACATCAAAAACTAATATGATAACAAAGGCCTCCTCTTTTTTTATTAACAAAAAAGCTTGTATATTAAAACAATGGCAGTAATGTTTTTTTAACTTTACAAGTAATAATGTAAAATAAAATTTTTATTCATAATTTAAAAAAACAAATTATTATTATTATTATTCATTTATTTGGCTGTCATCACATCGATTTTGTGACCTGAGACTCGAACCCGCAACCTTCGGGTTACAAGTCCGACTCTCTAACCATTAGGCCACGACTGCCCCAGCAGTACTGACCTATACTGGAATTCTGCGATTCCGTCCATGTTTTCCACATCACAGAAATCATAGGGCCCTACAATGGCAGTAAAGTAAAAAAAAAAATGCAACAAGTAATGATAAAAAATTAAACATTTAAGTAGTAATAGGGCAGGGTGATAATTCGATAACGATAATTATCGTGATATCATTTTTCTCAATAAAACAATAACGAGTTCGATAAATGTTCAATATAATGTTTATGGTCCAAAAGCGGAACAAAACAGCGCTACTCATTTGAACTGCGCCACATGGAGCATCATTTATCCGCTCAGCTCAAAGTTCAAACGGCAGTGCAACACGAGCTTACTAGAGCAGATGTGTTTACTCGCTTGATGAGTCTCGGTCACGCGAGCACTGAACAGCGCTGTGAGATCCAGTGTGAAGGGCTTAAATTCAGAGAAGAACACAAAAAGCCAGATAAAACAGCGCTGACAAACAGCAGAAACACTGTGTGCAACGATACAATCAGAAGGCTTTTCTGTCTACAAATCACCATAATGTACCGTATTTACAGTATTTACTGTAGTAACACTAACTGGACCATGGTATCGTGGCAGAAATGTGAGATATTCATATAGAATTTTATTATATTATTAATGTAGACATGTATAAAATGTATTAAAGGAGTAATGGAATAAAAATACAGTATTTTTTGTTATTGAGCAATAGTGCTTGTGCAATAAATGTATTTAGACTACTGTTTTGCATACAAATATATTGAAACCATATAGTTACATTTATACCATGGTATTGAGGTGCTATGTGTTTGGTTTTAACTGGTTATCATGATCTAAATATATGCTACTATGGAAGACCAATGGTTAATTCTAAACTCAAAAAACAAACAAACAAACAAAAAACCCTCAAACAGACAGAATAATTAAATTTCACCATATAAAAATGAGGTTGTTACAGATGTTATTGTTTTTGATAATGAACATAAATTGACATCTGCATCCTAACTCAAGCTACTGTCAAATCTGCATTTCTAAGAGACAAAAAATGTAATATTATTAATATTGCAGCCTGCACTGCAAACTGTGCTGAAGATACACATCATCAAAGACAAAACACAAACCTATTTCATGATTTAAAACAACATCACTCATTAGAACATGCAGAAACTAAGAAATACATTTTTCTATTAAGATATTTATTTTAAGGAAAACTGACTGGAAAAGTGTAAAGAATTAAAAAATGTGAAGTGTCTGTCATGTTCTGTCAATAAAGAGTAGTTTAAAACCACAATTTACGGTCTGGTTTCTACAACTTTCAATTGGGAGCAAAAATCTGCCTTTAAATTTGAAAGAAATAAAGATTTGAAGGTTATTGTGATCATTATCGATATTGACTGATATGAAAAATTTTATCGTGATAATTTTTTTGGCCATTTCTCCCAGCCCTAAGTACTAACTACTTAAATTATTATTATTGTGCATGCATTTATTTGGCTGTCATTACATCTAGCCTAAAATCTTCAAAATGTTAAAGGGGTCATATGATGTTGCTAAAAAGAACATTATTTTGTGTATTTGGTGTAATGAAATGTTTATGTGGTTTAAGGTTCAAAAAACACATTATTTTCCACATACTGTACATTATTGTTTCTCCTCTATGCCCCGCCTTTCTGAAACGCGTCGATTTTTACAAAGCTCATCGGTCTGAAAAGCGAGGTGTGCTCTGATTGGCCAGCTATCCAGTGCGTTGTGATTGGCCGAATACCTCAAGCGTGTGACGGAAATGTTACGCCCCGTACCATATTGTGATGCCGTGTCCCGGAGCGACGAGACAAAAGCATATTCACAAACAGCTTGTAACACTCCAAAGAGAAAGGAAAACTTGAAATCGCATCATATGACCCCTTTAATTTTGTGTTTCTCAAGTTTAGCATATTTATTTTGTTGTGATATAATGACAATGTAGATCCTTTTTATCAATAAGTTAAATATATTAAAGCCATTTCTGTAATATAAAAAATGCACAAGCAATAATACAAAAATAAAACAGTATTTTTTGAAGTACTAACTGCTTAAATTTATTTTTGTTTATTATTGTTGTTGTTGTTGTGCATGCATTTGTTTGGCTGTTATAACATCAAGCCTCAAGATCGCATTTGTTTGTGACTGTCACTTAAACTATAGTTTACGTACTTGTGACTAAAGCATGTGGCGAAGGCAGAAAATGATTACAGCTTGTCTACAGCTGATAGGCTGGATTTCAATGCGATAACTGAACTCCTGAATTTAGTTTGAACTACTAATACTGTAGAAAAACTGGTATGGGAAGTTACTTTATTTAGTTTTATTATATCAGGGAACTTTTACCCAACCTTCAGGTGTTTCTGGCCTCCTGTCACTCGCGGCCCGCTGTGCATTCTTTTGAAGAATCCCAGCTTTAGAAACGAGTAGCAGAAGTTTATTTTTAACACTGTCCCTGCTCTTTTAAAAAAAACTTAGCAATAGTAGACTAACAATAGTGGAAAAACTGAACAATGAATTAAAAAGCTACAGTGTGTGAGGACTGACACTTAAACATCAAACTCTAAAACCTCAAACTTTGTGCATGTCAGACCCTTTTAATTTAGGACAGTGAGAAAAAAAGATTATTTGAAAATAAACCCGTTGATCAGTTTCTCAGTGTGTAATGCAGATCAGTGGTATGTTTGCAGTGTTTGTTTCATGCACAGCAGTTATTCAGTTTCCTTTGCTAAAATCCTTTGATTCACCTCTGTTTTGGAGGCTTTAATCTGTTTGGTTTATGAATCCTCAGCTAACTAAAGTGTACTTTTAAAGTATGTATGGCAAATTAAAACAGCGCAGTTACAGTACAAAATAGTAAGAGTGCTTCAAACAGACTCTCATACTATTGTCTTAGGCTGATGATCTCTAGTTTAATGCACAATGAAAGTGAACCTAATAACAGTATAAACTGCAGTGTTTGTTGTGTGGATCTGGATGTTATGGAAGCTCATGTGCTATGCATGTGTGTCATAAAATATACACTACCTTTCAAATGTTCAAATTCAGACTGGAGTAATGATAATGAGCTTTGCTTCAAAAGAATAAATTACATTTTGAAATGTATTTGAAGAGAAAATGGTTATTTTCAGTTGTAATAATATTTCACAATATTACTGTTTTTATTGTATTTTTGATCAAATAAATGCAGCCTTGGTGAGCAAAAGAGACGTCTTTCAAAAATATTACCATCCCCAAAACTTGAAGCGGTAGTGTATTTAAAAATCAGGAATAAAATGTAACCACAGTGCCATCTTAAATTGTGTTTAAGATCAAATCAGGCTAAAACAGTCTTTTTCAGGCTGCTCAAAGCTAATGCGCATAAGTGCTTTTGAGTATACAAAAAAAAATCAGCTCTTAACAGTAAGCCGTGACTTTCATATCGAGTGTTGTGGTTTCTCTTATTCATAAATGTATGAAGGGACCGATTCTCAGCCTTTCTTCAGCCTTCCATACTGAAGGTGCACCAGGCAGTGCAAACATTTTCAGTTGGGCTTTAGGGCAGTGTTTGTTTGTATCTGCGTCAAAAATAGTTGACTTGTTTCTGCTTGTGCCCTTTCAAAGATGATCCGGGTCCTCCAGAGGACGTCTACTGCTGTGAGCGTGTGCGAGCTATGACGGGTGCGTGCAGCGCAGCGGCTGTATGACAGGAGACCGAGAGGGGTCAAGGTGTCTGTTGGTGCTCTTGTGTGCTAGCGTACGGCTACTGTGTCATTGCAGGGCACATCGCCCCAAACGACAGATGGGAGGGGTTCTGTCCCGTGTGCCACAGGAGGCTTACGTTAGGAGCAGATGGGGAGAAAGGAGAACTCTTTTTGTGTGTGTGTGGTGCGTGTGTGTGTGCGTGCGTGTGAATGTGTGTCCTCTTCATTTCACTCAATGGGTCACATAAAAGCCTTTCATTGTTCTGTTTTTTGTCTATCCTGTACTTCCCTCTTTTCTTCATGGGCTCATTCTCACCTGCTATAGCCTTTGTACTCCTCCTTGATGCAGGCAAACACACACAGAGCAGATTACTTGTCCCTGTTCTCTCCAGCCAGTTCCCTGTTGGCTTGGGCTTCTCAAACATTCAGATGATTAATGGGCTCAAAAGTCTGAAGGCGCTCGCCTGCCGCCACCTCCTTCTCATCCATTCCTCCCATCCCCCCTATTCTCTTCCTTCTCACCCAAACCCATCTATGTTTGAATGCTGGATCCCCCCCCCCACACACACACACACACAGAAAATCAGCCAACAAATGCTGGTGAGGGTCGTCCCAGCCTCTGAGTTGTGCTTTGTCACTCGAGCAGCTGCTGTATTGTCTCAGGCGGTGTTGGGGAAGGCACGTGCTCTCCGGGTGGAGGGATTGCCGCTGTTTGGCCAGACTCTGGCACGCTGCTGCAGAGTGCTTCCTGACAGAATGTGAAATCTGAAGGATGTCTTTTCCTCCACCAGCCATATATACAGCCCGAAGGTCTCACATACACACACACCCACACACTTATAGGAGTGGTGGAATCCTGTGATGGGGCAGTAAAAGTGAGTGCAGATGGTTGGGGCTGGATAGAGGTTTACCTGGAATGTGAGGGGTTGAGGTCAAAGGTCAGGGTTCCTGTCCCCTCTGGCAGACAGGAAGCACTGTGTGTACAAGTTTTGGTTTACTTGTAAGGACCAAATATCCTCACTAATATAGTGAAATTTCTTGAAAACTGACTTATGTTTATATTTTCCACAAAAATGTGACGCAGCTGTTTTCAACATTGATACCAAATGTTTGCTTGAGCAGCAAATCAGCATATTAGAATGATTTCTAAAGGATCATGTGACACTGAAGTCTGGAGTAATGATTCAGCTTTTGCATCACAGGAATAAATTACATTTTAATGTATATTCAAAAATGCAGTTATTATAAATTGTAATATTTCACAATATTACTGTAGTTTTGATCAAATAAATGCAGCCTTGGTGAGCATTAGAGACTTCCTTCAAAAACGCGAATCATACTATGCACAAACGTTTGCATGATAGTGAATGGTAGTGTTATCCAGGTGAAAATTGTGAGTTCAGAGCTCCTTAATATCACGCCTCTCTCTTCAATGCATGCGATTTGAGATGCTATTCATGTTTGTAGTACAAACAGCACAGGTTATGTGCCAATTTTTTAACACGCAGGGATTTGAATTTGAACCCCTTAACCAGAAGTATGAGTAATGATATTTGCTTTCGCAAGCTCCGGTAATTAGCCCTTAAAGAATTAAAGGTGGTCAAAACTGTGGCACAGTGGTTAAATGCATGCAGTATAATATTGAGCTGTGTTCATGTTGTGACTTTGAACCTGGCTTATTACTTTCCCCTTCAGTGCTATACCTATGAATAAGAGCAGTAAAAGGCATGAAAGACAGGTAGGTAGCAGTGTTTTTGTCTCTGTCTGAGCAGTGAAGGTTTGGGTTTATAAAGAGGTAGATGAGCTTACATAGGATTCTCCCCGTCACATCTGTTCATTCTGATTCTGATTCTGACATTGTATCTGCTGTTGTGACCATCTCTACAGAGATCTGTCACTCTTACATGGCCCAGCACGACGCCCCTCTTTTATTCTCACTGGCACTCAATACGTGATAATTGCTCGTTAGCTTCTAATGTAAATCCCCCTCCCTTTTGGGTTGGACTGATTGTTTACAAGTGTCCTTTTATGAGACCGAATCAAATCTAAATGGACTTTGGAGTAGGGATGCTCCAGTCCGCCTTTTTCGCCTCCGATACCGATTCCGATACCTAGGGTTCGGTATTGGCCGATACCGATCCGATACCAGTGACGGTTTTTTTCCCTCATTTAAATAAATGTAGAATTTATATATCTCTGTGTGTGGAACTGATAATCATTCTTTCACAATCTACTAGATACAGACTACTTCATTATAAAGAAAAATAAAATAAACAAATATGAAAAAATATAGGCCTATGTATATTTATAATCTATGACAAAAATTTATCATAAACTAGGTTAGTGGATAATTCGGCAGCAAAAGTTATTCTAGAAAAATCAGTGCACAATAATTTTAGAAATCCAAACATTTAGTGAAAAAACAATATTTTGTGGGGAACAAATAAAAGTGTTGCACTAAATATGGTAAAATGTTACACATTGCTATTTGTATTATAAAATCCATTCATTAAAAACATTCCTGAATGTATTTATATATAAGTATATACTATAAAATTAAAATACATTTCTTTTAAATGTATAGCATATTTTTTAATAAGGCAACAACATATGATAGATACGATAGGACAAACCCAAATACAGTGCAGCACGAACTGTTTTTATGCAGTCTATGAGCACGAAGCGCTTACAATGTGCGCATCCGGTGTGCAGAATGATGCGCTTGAAGCAACATGGCGTCACAGCCTGACACCGTGTTGCTTCAAGCGCATCATTCTGCACATCGGATGCGCACATTGTAAGCATTTCGTGTTAAAAACTGCAAAGCACAAAGGGAAGAGAAATTGATGCGTAGTGTATGTGCAACAGTTATTGAGCCTTTCTTTTAACAGTTTTAAATTTCAGTTACTGTGCACGTTAAAAACAATCTATAGTCTTTTGTACGTCCGTGTTTTGTTCTCACAGACACCCAGTAGCAAGTAACAAAACAACATTAAACTCCGGCAAGAAGATAAAGTCCTTTTTGCAAAATCATAGATATGTATTTACAAATCAAGTATAATGGGAACACAATGATCTTGGAGAGAGCTTTACCGAACTGACTACTGTAACTGAACGCGACCAGGGTTTAAAGGCTGAACGAATGACTAACAGCCACAGCGGAGAAAAGAGTTTGTGTGAACTTTAATGTAAGGACTTAAATATTCATATGTAGCTCACATTAAGCTATCGTATGGCTTCAGAAGTAACACAGAATAATTCCCACAATCGAGAAAAAAAAAAAATAATTCTCTGATTTGGATCGGCCCTCTCTGACCGATACCCGATCCGAGAAAAATGGCACTATCGGAGCCGATACCCAATATGAATATCGGATCGGCGCATCCCTACTTTGGAGTAGATGCCGTATTTAATTTGATGCCAATGAAAATGAGGCTTTGAGGGATGGACATACAGCCTCTTATTGAGGTCCTATAGGCCACAACAATTTTTGATTAATATATTGGAGAATAATTTGCATGCATAAATGTTGTCCCTGTGAGGCATTTCAAACGTTGAAATGTGAAGGTAAATATTAAATAAATATGAAAAATGAAAAATATGAAGGTACATCTTTAACTTTTCAACCTTAATCTTCATATTTTTCATTTATCAATGTATGAATGTAGATATGCCCCAATATAAGATAATAAGCAAGTTATGTATTCTTTTATTGGGGCATATAAATAAAATGACATTATTTTTCCTATATTGAAAAAGCATTGAATTTTATGTTTTGTTATTGATTTTACTTTAAACATCTTTCATCTTGGGTACAAGGTTTGAAATATTAGTTCATCTGAAAGACAAAAATTGCCCTTTAAATAATTTCAGAGCAAATACGTAAATATTAAAACATGGAATACATTTGTCAAAAGATAAATATTGAGATCTAACTCCTAATCTGTAAACTCTAGATGTAAATAATTCAACCACTGAATTGAGAGTATTAGCTTTGACAGTCTCTGGAGTGGCTCACTCGATTTGGTGTCTTTTTTCACTTCATGCCCTTCTGCCAGTTACAGCAGCTCACAAACCATCGCTCTTCTGTTCTTCTCTCTCCCTTCCAACATTTTCCCTTGCACCGTGTGCTGGCTGTCGGCGTTTGTGACCGCTGTGTAACTGGGTGGCCCTGAACTGAAAGTAAAAGAGAGTGAGGTAAAAGTAGCAGAGAAGGTGGGAGGATGGGAGGAAATTAGCCTGAGTCATGATGATGATGATGATGAGGGGTGTGTGTGGACAGATGGTGGGCTGATGCCATCGGGGGAGGAGACAGTCCATGTAATGAAAGGTCGTCCCACTCTGTCACACAAACATTGATGTGTAATTCTGTGTTTAAAGGGATAGTTCACCCATAAATGAAAATTGTCATTTACTCATCACTTCATTCCAAACTCCCAATTTTCCATACAGTGGAAGCCTAAAAGTGACTGTCAATCTCCCACCGTATGGTAGTCATATTTAGATTTATTCTAAAGTTATACAACAGGGTAATACTTTACAATAAGGGCTCTTGTTAACATTATTTGTTAATACTTAATCTAAAATTAACTATCAATTAGCTATGTTTTATTATTCTTTGTTAATGTTATTTAGTAAAAATACAGTTAGTTAACAGTGCATTAGTGGTATTAGATTTTACTTTTGATTTTAAAAATGTATAAGTAATTGTTGAAATTTACATGACGTAAGATTAATAAATGCTGTAGAAGTATTGTTCAGTATTGGTTAATGTTTATTAATGTAGTTAACTAATGTTAACAAATTAAACCTTATGCCTGCAATAGCTTTGTGTGATAAACAGGTGTAAATTTAAGTTCTCAAATATCACTTTCACTTGCGTATGTTCACACTTCAAGATTAGACTTCAGTGAGATCAATGGCCATTGGTTCCCATGTATCTCATTTTGAATATGTGAACAAGTGCAAATGAGAGCTGTGGAAAAAAAGATTTTTAGTGAGCAATGACTTCTGTTTTTTACTCTCACAAATCTTCTGTATGGCTTCAAGTGACTTGTAATATAACACATGGGTCATATGGTCTACTTTTATGGTGCTTTCCCATGTTCCACGGAAGTAGTCATCATTTAGACATGTTTGGAAAGGCATGAGGATGAGCCATGACACAGTTTGCATTTTGGGTGAACTAACCCTTTAATAAGCCATGGTGACTGAAACCACTCCGCTTTAGACTCAACATGAAGAGCCCTGATGTAAAACAAACACTCATAATTTCCACACCAAACTTGAGGCCGTCTGTATCAAAGTTTGTGAATCATGCAGCGGAACAGGCAAATGACGACATTACCTTGGAGAACCTTAAAAAAATCTTTCCCACAGATGACACTACTGAAATCGACACATAAGCAAGGAGTATTTGCGTCAATCTTTCATGTGTTTTATGGAGGTTTATCCCCGTGTTGTCCTCTAATTCACCCTCCCGTGGGTCCACTCACTGTTTCCATCTACTCCTCTTCCCTTGTAAACCCTCCCCGTCCAAACAGCGTCTCGAGCATCTGTGTAGTTTGACACGGAGGGCAGTTCCTGTACTCTTGTTGGGCAGCCCTTCTGTGGCGTTTTTTTTTTGTTTGTGCTGATGCAGTCTAGACGTGTGAATGTGTGCGGCGTGTGGAAAGGCAGCAGATAAGATGGCCCTCAGTGTAGTGGGGGAGGCATGCAGTAGATCGGTCTGAAAAGAATGAGTGGGGGAAGTCGAAATGGAGGGAGAAAGGGGGTGGGGAGCTGAAGGTGTGTGTGTGTGTGTATATGTTGAGAAGAGTGAAAGAGCCAGGCAGGAAGAGAGAGAGAGAGAGCTATTGATGGGGAAAGAGAAGGGAGGGGTTAGAGAACGAGCAAGCGCCGGAGAGGCGAGGGAGGGGTGTGTGGGTAGAGCCTCTTCTCAATGAGGAAGCGCCAGAGCCATTTTCACTTGAGTAAGAGCACGCTGCTCTCGGCGAAGGAGCGAGAGAAAGAAAGTGCGCATTCTGGGTTTTTACGGAGCCATCTTCGCTCGTTCTTCCTTTCCCCCGCTTTCTGGCACCCTGCTGGAGGCGGTTTGTGTGAGCGAGGCCTCGGGTGGACACACAATGGGGCGAAGTGCCTGTGGCAACTGGGCCGTTGTGCTGCTGACAGGGGGAGGGGGTAGAGAGCCGACCGGCACACAGAGCTAACAGATCCAGCCGGCCTCAGGCCTCTGCGCCTCTCTCTCACTCGCAAGCGAGACTCAGTTTAGAGGTTTCTCAGGAACCACGAAACCTTTCTCTCAGGACTATGGTGGACTAACTATGGATTAACATTTATTTGGCACAGTGGATTTTAGGACACACATGTCAGAACTGGAGATTCGAGAGCGAGAAGTTGCTGTGTTTTGGGAACGAGTGACGAACTTTTCTTGCCTTTAGTTCCCTTTCTGTTTTGCTTTTGTGCTGAGAGGAACTCATAAATGGATTACAAAATGCATTCCAAGTCCAATGATTTGCTGGATTTTCAGACACTGGATGCCCTTTTGGAAAAAATTGCACATTGCTCCGTCCCTGTTAAAAGGTAAAACTGATAAGCTTTCTGTGAAGTTGCTTTTCTGAACATTACACAACTAATCACCAGTGTTGTTTCCTTGTGTAGTACTCTCTTTTTGTTGCTTGCTAGCTTGTAGTTTGATCTTAGCTTAGTAGATAGTCAGATTTAGTGTGAGACTTTTGGTTTTGGTTAACGTACTAGTTTAAAAAAAAAAACTATTTTACATTTTCACTTTGTCAGGTCACCAATATTTGTCCTTTACTGAGACTTTTTTTCTCAGGTTGGCCTCAAAATAGTGTTTTAAAGGGTGGCATTGTTGGTAAGAAAGCCAAAAGCCCCGAATAGGCAGCCTCTCGGTGAGAGAGAGAGGGGGTGTGTGAGCAAGCAGGGGGAGGGGGTGGGGTTTTTCAGAGGAAGAAGAGGGTGGTATATTTGTTGTGGCAGAAGGAGAGGGTTCAGCCGGCTATGATTTAGCAACTTTAGTGATCGGTGATCTCAAGACTCACTGCAAATAAGCAAATGTAAATTATATGACCTTACTTTCAGACCTTAGATATTTCAGACCTTATTGAGCGCTGAAAGATTGAAAAGTTTGTAGATGTTTCCTATAGCTGAAAATATCAGTTTTTAGTGGGCAAAAAATGAATCAAGGTCTGCATTTACAATAGTCTCTTTTTTTTCTTAGGACGTTTGTCCTAGTTTATTTACTCTCTTCTGTGTTTTTTTTTTTTTTTTAGAATAGACTTCCTTCTGTCCTTCACTTGTTTAACCAGACAGAGTCCTTCAGGTGAACAATCTAGCATGAGTTTGCTGTACTCCATGTTGCATTTTAGTGAATGAAAAAGACTAAACGCTCCCGTAAAACTATGTTCCTTCTGAATATTAAACCTAATATACTAATACTAAACCTCTTAGCATGACAAACGGCCTTGAGGCTTGTGAATGTATGTCACATGCGAGCTGGACATTCCCACCCTGGAGTTTGAGTCGTGCGAGGCATGTGGAACAGTTGCAGTCGGAGAGCTGCTGCAGTGGAAAAAAAAGCTATTCAGTCACATTGCGCACATGCCTACCGTGTGCCAGTGCGCTCCTGGCTCCGTTCTCCAATCGACATTGGTTAGACCCCGTTCGGAGTCGTTTTAGGTCACTGATCAAAGCGCTAGAACAAACACAACATGGCGCAGCAAATGTTCAAAACACTGTTTTGTTGACGGTGGTGCCCATGGAGTCCCCGCTGATGTTTGGACAGATTAGTTCCCTCCACTTCGGGAGCCGTTTGTAACACAGCTGTGAAGTGAGACGGTTTTACTCCTTTCTGCTGGCAGCTGAAGCGGCTATGAAGCCTGAGATGTAGGGAAGAACAACTCCCAGGAGGAGTGCAGGCGAGACCGGAGTGTGAAAGAGGAGAGGGGAGATGGATGAGGGAGGTGGGACTCTTGGCCTGAGCAACTGACTCTGTACAGTTTAATTTATTATTTATGCATATGCTTTCAAGCAAATAAACCTGCTGCCCCGGTCCTTTACCTAGACCCCCCGCTGGGAGCCTGGAGCTCTCTGTCCTTAGAAACTCTCAGTAAGCATTAATGATTAATTGTTTACTTTCGTTAGGGATGCAGCCATTTTGTTTTTACACCCACCCTTTCGTGTGTCAAGGTTGGGCTTGGCCTGCCTGTAGAACCAGATTTCCTGGTGTGTGCGCTCATGTTCTTGGTAACCAGAGCTGCTTCCTCCCTCACACACATTCCATAGTGGTATATAATGATCGGTGTCCAGTTCAGAGGTCAGCTTTTATTCCACTGGGTGTTTGGGGCAGGAAGTTTAGTGCTCTGGGTCAGACGCTGCTACAGTTATTGTCACTCCTTGGTGGTCATATAGGAGATTTGTAGGGAAGGTTCATAAAGTTCAGATTCTTATTAGTACTGCAACCTGTTTTCTGTGCTTTTTCCAAGTCTGTAAAGCACCGTAACACCTGTTGCACTCGTGTAGTTATTAAAGTTAGGCTGAATAATTAGCTTTGTTCAGTCATTCTTCTCAACAATAGTAAATAATGTTGAGCAGAGCCTAGGAGCAATAAAGAGTTTCACAACCCAATGTGCCCTTATAAATTGACAGTTTTAACATCACTGCTAAGTTGTCCAAAGCATTGGAAGGTTATATTAGCGCATTTATTGCTTCTTTTAGTTGGTGGGGATTTTGACCGGGCCTGTGCTGGAAATATTTTCTTTTAAGTATTGTGCAAACAAAATCAGGCTTTTGATAGTGGTGGATGTTACTGACAAGGCACTGCTTTGTAGAGTTTGGTAATAGGTATCTGTACCATTTACTATTCTGCATGCCAGCTTCAAAAGACGTTAAACACAAAGTTTGCACAAGCATTAAATAAAAGCAGTCAGTTTCTAAGACTCTTGACGCTTCTCATTTCGACTAATTTGAGTGGTCAAGGTTAACGGTATAAAATAGACCTAAAATATAAAATAGAATGAATACATAAAATAGAATACATAAAACATAAAATAGAATGAAATTATCAGACAAAACTAAAGTGTATGAACATTTTCACAAACAAATCATGGTTCATCAATAACGTTCGTACTAAAATCTACTCTAAATTTACAAAGAAATGTAGGAACAACTGAAATCACACATACACATTCACTATGGGTGGACTTATAAATGTGACAAGATAATTAAAAAAATATTATAAAATATTTGATCTTGAATGAATTTTGTCATGTAAAAGAGTAAGAAAAGGTGTGGTATAACTTAAGCGGTGAGGTTACTCTTATACCGCTGGCTAAAGGTTGTGGTAAAGGTTATGGGGCATGGTTTGGATGTATTTTATGCAGATTACTAACCTCAGGCACTCGGTTACCTATTTAAAGTACTCAAAATTCATTAACATTAGAACGAGGTTAAGAACAAATTCATGTGCGTAAGCACGTGTTGTGATTTAGGTGGAAATTTTTCTGTGATAATTTCTCCTTTTCGTACAAGTACGAATAATCCATGCAATTATTATTGAATGAGACTAAGTGCCTTTTGATCTCATGTCATGCATTATCCGTGCTTTGCTGTTCGTGTGTAAGAGAAATAATTTTTAATAATGTAATTTATTCACTTTCATGTGACATTGCGAAGGGACATGGATTACATTTGTGTAGTAACTTGTATCTGCCATAATGTTTGAAATGAGGAAAATAAAGTGAACGTTTAGCATTCCCAATGCATTTTAAATGGGAACCCGACAGCAGACATGAAACAACATTTTATAACATTTATTCAATTAGTTGTGCAGCCCTAATGAACTTTGTTTAGCTGGTAAGTGATATGACACTTGTAAGACCTGCATTTCCCTTTTCACTTTGTTTGCAGACAGGTTTAATCCCACTGCTATGCCGACATATTACAACCTTTAACCTCCTTGTCTCTCATGAGATGGTCAACCATATCATGGAAAAATCAAGCTTTTAGCAAAGTTGCAAAACTCCTTTTAAATTAAGTCTATTTCAGTGTATTGAGGTGTTATGATGGATTTAGATACATTGCATTGTTTATCCACCACATATGATGTGTGCATAAGAAATGAAGCAATTTTTTCTGCCAGCCATATTTCATGAGATCTCTGTTTTAGCGATCTGTCACATCTTTACTACCCTGCGACAATATGCCAGTTTCCATCCCAGTCAGTGAGGTAGGCTCTTGTGGCTCTGACCAATGGTCTAGACTGATATTTTCTCATGATGTATCTGCAGGGGTTTTTGATATACTGATAACAAGTCCTTTTTCCAAATTTCACTGCAAATGAGACCTCTGTAGCACTGAAATTGTTCAGCTGCACTCATATGCTGTCAACGTGCGTGACTTTTCAATTGTGTAATGGTATACTCTCATCTAGATGCGTAACTCTAGATGACTCTTAAGTGGTCAGAAAAGCTTGACTATGTAATACCGATCAGAATTTGCTCTACATTTCCCAGACATATTGCTCATTGCAGGTTACGATCAAGATTTGTTCCTGATTTCAGGTTTCAGTTTCTGACTCATGGTCACTATATTTATTGACATTGTGCTTGTTTTCCTGGGTTAGGTAAATCTGTGTTTCATAGATGTGCTTTGTGATGTAATTCTGTTTTTGTTTTTATTGTACAACCTGTGTATAATTACTTGAGTATTTGCAAGGTCCGTCTTATATCATGCAGATAGAAATGTCTTTGATTTAGGCCAATTTAGCAATTTTCCCAAAATACCATATAACAGTCTTATTACGCACAATTGCGATCCACAATTTAAATCGCGATCTTCCCAAGTTTGAGGTGTACTTTCGAGAATATCCTGACTGGAACAAGCCTATGGACTTATCTATTTGCACAATTTAAAACACCGTACTGCATTAAACAATCTGTTATCAAAATGGTCATTAAATGATCATTTAAAATGCTGCATAACCTTCACTGTATGAATTAAATATACATTGATTCTTATTAAAGCTTTGCAAGATATTCAATCAATAGCAGTAAATGATTTTCTCTTTGTCGAGTGCTTAAGATGTGTAACGTTTGTTATTTTTATATTAAGTTTCTTTTTTTAAATTCCTCAAGAATTTTTAAAACTGAAATAAACATACTAGTATTTTCCTCAGCTGTGTCCATACATTTTGTTAGCTGCTTGTTTTCTATTACTTGTTGCTCCTTGTGTATATTATCAAACATGGCCGATTGTGGAAGTTTAGAGTCCGATATTACTTGACGAATCACCTCAAGCTACTCAAGGAGTACCATTTATAAAAAAAAAAAAAGAAAATAAAAGCATGTTGTCTCAAGGTATGTGGTTTACAATGTGCAGCACACTGCGAGAGTGTGTGCAAACAGTGAACTCATGCACACAGTGTTCTGATTGGCTGTGATTTGTGATCCTGGACCACAGAACCAGTCACCGGTCTTTTTTTTTTAATTGAGATTTATACATCATATGAAAGCTGAATAAATAAGCTTTCCATTGATGTATGGTTTGTTAGGATAGGACAATATTTGGTTGAGATACAACTATTTGAAAATCTGGAATCTGAGGGTGCAAAAAAATCTAAATATTGAGAAAATCATCTTTAAAGTTGTCCAAATGAAGTTCTTAGCAATGCATATTACTCATCAAAAATTAAGTTTTAATATATTCACATTTCTGTGTTTGTGTTCAGGAATCTTGTTTAGGGCATATTGTAATGATTATAATTATTGAACAAGAACTTGAGGATAAATATTCTTGCCAAGGATGTCAAAAGTCACGTTAAGTAAATCATAGTTGTTTAAGCGCTAGAGTAGAGAAATTATGTAATCAAGATATCCCATTTGCTTGTATGGAGGAGTATAACGCATGTAATAAATCAGACTGAAACTAGCACTGCAGAGGGGATTTTCAAGAGCATTCAAGAAACTGAATGAACAAATATAAAAATAAAACCCTATATACACTTC
The DNA here is from genome assembly GCF_001515625.1 of Sinocyclocheilus rhinocerous. Lineage (NCBI taxonomy): Eukaryota > Metazoa > Chordata > Actinopteri > Cypriniformes > Cyprinidae > Sinocyclocheilus > Sinocyclocheilus rhinocerous. Next base: position 350,390 of record NW_015643560.1, on the reverse strand, counting down.
ACTGCATAAATAATGCATGGATTCTAATTAAAGCAACTGTATTAAAGTTCTTCAGTCAAGAGCAGTGAGTGATGTTTCTCTGTTTTGTTGTTTTATTAACATTTAAAGGGATCGTTCACCCAAGAATGAAAATTCTGTCATCATTTGCTCACTCAAGTTGTTTTAAACCTAAATGAGTTTCTTTCTTCTGTTGAACATAAACGTTATTTTGAAGAATTCAAAGACTAGCAACTTTTTGGTTACCCAAATTCTTCAAAATATCTTCTTTTGTGTTCAGCACAAGAAAGAAATTAATACAGGCTTGGGACAGCATGAGAGTGATTAAATGATGACAGAATTTTCATCTTTGGGTGAACTATCCCTTTAATGACAAGTGGCAACATAGTAGCCTACAATTATTCTGCTGTTGCTTTAAGAGCTGCACACATCTAATATACAGACACGCATCAGTTTACTTTCACCTTTTTTGGCAGTGTAGAGTAGCGCTTGTTTGTAATTTCTCCGATCACAAATGCAGTCATGGTTTTGTTTACGCGGCGCGATGCAACGCAATGCGTAAAAAGACAGTATAAGTCATTATAATCCATAATTATGTCCCCACTGGATGCAACAAATACCTCGTTTATAATGGGTTTTAATGTTTTTGTCTCGTCGCTCCGGAACACGGCATCACAGTTGGAAACAGTCGTTTTGGGTGTTAGCTAGGATCTAGTTGTCAAAACACATGGTGCATGGTGCAATACTTATTAAATCATTATTTAGCTTGTGTGATTCAGTGTCATTTATTGATAAATCTTTGCTTGATAAAGGTTTATCCGTTTTAATATAACACCAAAATAGTTATGTAGTAGTTATAGCTAGTACTAGGGCTGTCACAATTATGACATTTGGCTGACGATTAATTGTCTAAGAAATAATTGTGATTATGGCGATTGATTGTCTGTTTTAGGGCATTGACAATTATGATTATTATTAGGGGTGCTCCGATCAGGATTTTTGAGACCGATCATAGAAAGCAGTATCTGCAAATACCGATCACCGATACCGATCTTTTTAAAGCCTTCTTTTTATCATGTAGAATTATTTATAGTGATGATCCAATCAAGATTTTTAGACATTTATTCAGGGCCTGAATTTAATTTTTGATCTTAAGCAGTGCAGAAGCAGCACTGACTGTGCTTTCACACAGGAGTCCGCTACTGATCCGTGGCAGTTTACTACAAATACAACATTTATCCATTATTTGGATTTCAAATCCAAACATTGTTACTTAAAATGCTTTTTCAGCATTGTGATTCTTTTTTTACACAGTACAGTAATACAATCTTTCATAGATGTGTTAAACGCAATAAATATAAGAAACACATTATTCAATGCTTTTTACTTTTTCATTTACTTCTAGATTTATATATTTAGTTGCGCAAGCAAGTGGCAAAACATTTAAACTACGTTTCTTACATTATCACAAACATTCTAAATTAAAACGTACCATTGACAGAAACAGTCAGCACTACCTCCTTTCTTTCGCATTAAATCTTTATTACAAGCAATCCTGCGGTTTATGAAGAACTTTGTTTTCCTACCTCCACGAGTGCATGTATTATTGCCTTGTTTATCTAAAAGTGCTCTTTTGCTTTAAACCTAGCCAAAAACCCATAGCCTATGTGTTGACTGTGAAACACAATAGACTTTAAATATATGCATTTGTGGTGTAATTACTACATTTTCGTGTAAATCCATGTTCATATTTACCGCAAACAATGCGCTGTTACTTTAATTCAGCATTTGCAGCTCAGAAAAAATAGGCTCGTTGCGGAAACGATCTCTGCACTGCTGCAGACGCACCGCTTCTGAACGCACTGCCGGACCGCAACCACATGCAGTGTGAATGCTTTAATACGTTAACATGAACGCGGATAAAATACGCACCGCATACGCAGTGCAAATGAAGTAATGCGAACCTGGCGTTATGTGTGTGCGCTGCTAGTGGGCATGAGTGCACGGTCCTCAGGAGTTTATAAACTTTAGTGACGATGCGACACTGCCTTGATTGTGCAAGTGTAAATTCCTGTGTCAACTGTGCAGCTTGCGTATAGTGCAGACGCGATGTGATTTAAAGCCATTTGCGCATTTTGAGAGAGAAAGAGAGAGAGCGCGCGGTGATGCACTCACACTGTTTGTGAAATTACGTCTCACATAAGGTTTTCAAATTATTTAATAAGTAATTTAATGAAGAAATATGAATTGTACCTCACCTTAAGCATTATATTATTTTACCCGCGCCGGACAGAGACCGAGTCAGTGCCGCTGCATGTCATGCCAATCTTCTGATGGCAGGCGCGTCACCAGCTTGAGATCGGCCTTTTTAAGAGACCGCCGATCAATCATCCCAAAGCGATTATTGGTTGATAATGATCGGTAGCCGATCAATCGGAGCACCCCTAAT
>NW_015643560.1:342199-345585 GCF_001515625.1 Sinocyclocheilus rhinocerous | reverse complement strand
TTCCAAAGGAACGCCGTTATTTTGACCGGAAAATACAACAAAGAATATCGTTTACATGTAGCGCGTCAATTCTGCATGTAGACTCTCTCGCGCTCTCTCTCTCTCTGCGTGTGTGTGAGACAAAGTGACGGCAAGGTGTGCGCCTTCACACTAGAATTTACGGTACGTTAAATACAGGTGCGCTGCGCATCCATTGAGATGAAATGATAAAAAGCAGAGATCGCTTGACGGAGAGTGAAACTCTGAAGCACTCAGTCAATGTGTTCGGCGAGTGAAAATATATCTGTGCTAAACTTATACTTAGCCTCTAACTCACACACTGGCGAGTAAAATCTGAGAATTTATTAGCCATTGGCTAATATTAGACATCATTTAGTCCCCCAGAGTGAAGATTTAGTCGCATATGCAAGTGATTTACTCGCAATGTAGAGGGTTGCAGGCCTAGCTAGTACTTTTATCTCTCTTTTTTTTTTTTTTGACCTTGTGTGTTCTCATTTATTAAAATGGGAAAATTCAGAGCCTGACGTACATTGGTCTAACTAAAGGAGTTTATTCATGTTTCTTCTTCAACACACTATACACGCAGAGTTGTCAATTGAAGATAATAGTCTAATAGTCTGTTGACTGTTATTCTAAACCTCTGCAGAGCGAGTTAAAGTAAAACCTGCCCTGAACAGCAGGATAACAACTGTTGAGTTGTTAATGAAGCGGTTTGTTTATGGAAAAATTCCCCACTGTGTTTGAATGAATTATTTGGCTGTTGATCTTTATAAGTGTATTGAATGAAAGTTACTGCACCACACAGATTTGGCGGTTGTTGGCGATCTGTGTGCATGTGTGCGTGCTGAACCAGCTGGAGTAAACCCATGGTGGGGTCGTGTAGTGCTCCCAGCTCCAGTCTGTCACTTAAGTGCGAGCTCTTCCTGGATTTCTCATGTGTTTTCTATACAGCCTGTGTGTGTGTGTGATCACTTCACTTTCACTGCAGTCACAAGAGTTCATTTGCGTGTTGCTGGTACAAGACAGCTGGTGTGTGTTTTGTCTCGCATTGGCGTGTGATTTCCTGATTTGTTTGTTCAGTTTGGGAGCTCTTCCGTATCAAACCCTTAAGCGTGGTGGTTTATAACTAGGTGAATTCAAGAGACCTCTTGGGCTTTAAAGGAAAGTTCTGAGTAAATTCTAGTTGAGCTCTATCAACAGCATTCGTGATGTCATTTTGGAAGCATCAGTCCTATTTAATTGCAGTTCAGGTTACTGGAAACCCAGTGTTTGACATAGTGATATCTATTGTCTCTGTTCTGTAAACAAGCAGGTGCCACCAGTCTATGCTGTTTGATGAAAAAAGTATTAGCAACTGGAGGCACATTAACTGTCAGCAGTTATAAGGAGACTGCTGTTGATAGTTATGTGCATCAAAGTTCACATTCACAGTGAAGCTACATACAGTTGTCACTCCTCTTTTGACTTATCACGGTTTATAAAACAAACAGAAATTGCTTATATTTAATGCATTTACAGTCAAAGTCGATGTGGAACCACATTGCACTTTGAAAAGTGTTAAAATACAGCTTTGAAAGTATTTGCACAAGACTTAAACATTCATACTTTAAACTTGAGACTATTATAAGAATCGCTTGCTGACTTAGGCCATGTAAATCTTGCTGTTGTCATGGCCAGGTATAGTTACTCTGGTATCATAAGCGGAGGGTGAACCAACTCCAGTGTAAAGCAAAAATTTAACATGCACATCATAAACCTGTCTTTTTAGGAAAGTACCTATGGAAGACCGTTTCGCCACTGAATAAAAAATAAAACAAGGTAATTGCGACTTTTTATCTCAATTCCTTTTTCTTGCTATTGCGAGTTTACATCAAGCAATTCTGACTTTTTTGATGACTTCTCAGAATTGTGAGATATAAACTTGCAATTGCAAGTTGTGAAGTCCAATTCTGAGGGGAAAAAGACTATTATTTTATTGTGAGTTTGTCTCAATTCTCACATTATAACTCACAAGTGCAACTGAGAAAAAAAGTCAGAATTGCGAGTTTATATCATGCAATTCTGAGAAAAAAAAGCCTTGTGAGATAAAACCATGTGAGATAAAAAGTTGCAATTACCTTTCTTTATATTTTTGAATTCAGTGGCAGAAACGGCCTTCCATAAGTAGGATACCAGATTTTTGTCATGTCACAAAATATTTTAATATGACTATATATAATGTGATCATAATTTAACAAAAACATTGTAAGTTACTAATAAGGTTTTCATTTCCATGGTTATTCAAACATCGAATAAATTATATACAGAAAGCGAGCAAAGAACATTTACATTATCAAAGAACATTATCACCGGCTTAAGTCTAGCGTGAGTTTAAGCACTCTCAAAAACCTTCCGTTATTATCAATGAAGCTGCATACACTGTGAAATGAATCTCTTACTTACATCGCACCTACATCTCCACTTTGTTGTTTACTATGAGAGAATTCACGGGAGATCAGAATTCAGTCGGTGAGCGCACACACTGAACAAAACTCTGGCGCTTCAGCAATGACTCTTCTGAATGCCTCTTAATGGTTCTTGCATTCATAAGCTCAACAGAATCGTGAGTGATTGATTATAATTCACAATGCTGTAAAAAGAAATATGACGCAAAATGAGCAGATCTAAATTTAATGCCGCCATCGACAATTTTCATTTCATTTTCACTTTATCCGTGACATCCAGATTCACGTTAATCAGATCTTGTTTTAAATGTGTGCTGAAATAAATCCCGGAAAAGATCGATTCGCGACTTTTGAGAATCGATATGAAATTGACGTCATTTAAAAAAACGATTAATCGAAAAATCGATTATTTTTTTTGCCCAGCCCTAATGCTTAATAGATTTAGTTTAATTGTACAGGGGCATATTTGTCCAATTTGGTGGCATTTTTGCCCCAAGCCCCCGTTAATTTCCGACCCCTGGCCAGGGGAAGGCTATGCCTTGCCATCTGGTATGACTAGTGTGCAGGGATACAAGACGTTTACACTTTTTGAATGCAGAGCCTCATAGGTTTCCATTATTTATCCTTACAGACTGAGAGACTGATAAAAATTGTTGTCTGTGGTAGGGATGTAACGATTCACTCAACTCACGATTCGATTCGATTCACGATTTTGATTTCACGATTCGATTCATGATTATTATTATTTTTTACAAAATTAGATTTAAGACAAATTATAAATTAAATGTGTCCTTTTATTATTGCTTGGACAAAATGCTGCACATTTCTTTGTGAAATTAAAATATAACACTATAATAATATACTAATATAGCACTTGCATTATTATTGCTCTTTTGTTGGTTTTGATTGCTTCTATTGTCCTCATTTGTAAGTCACTTTGGA
>NW_015643560.1:341202-342039 GCF_001515625.1 Sinocyclocheilus rhinocerous | reverse complement strand
CAAATCAAATAAATCTCTTCATATAAACAAAATAAGGCTTTGTCTGTGCTCTTTCCATTTAAAATTAGAGGCAATCATTTCCAAACAATGATATAATTATGTTTAATAATCATTAAACATAATAATAATCATTATCCAAACAAAGATGCTGCATACATGCAACGCGAGCAGTTTTTAATCTAAATTACATTGTATAATTTCGAAATTTGAAGCAAAAACCGAATGGTTTGACTTCAGTTTTGTGAAACTATAAATAAAAATATCTGCATGAAACAGCAGAGCTGAATGAGACGCAGATTCACTCTCTGCCAGTAGGTGGCGCTTAGAGCGTTTCCTGGTTTCCGCTGTAAACAAAGGAGCGCTGAACTTACGAACTTTAATATGCATTATACAGAGGCAAGATGAAAAGAAAAAATACCATCTAAACTTTTCTAAAGACAGTAAGTTCCCCTCAGACATGCATTCATATAAACTCCTACACCTAAATGAATCGCGATTTGTTTAGCATCTCAACCGATTTGAATCGTCACATATTTGAATCGATTTTCAACCGGCTCGCAGTTAATCGTTACATCCCTAGTCTGTGGTAATGAACAGCATGCTATAGAATGTGATTATAGCGTTGGAGTTGTTGAATCTGAAACATACAAGTATACACTGCTGGTCAAAAATTTGTGATTGATAACTTAATTTTTGTCTAAATTAGGGATGCACCGATACCGAGCTCCTGTACTCGTACTCGTTAAAATGCCCTGATACCAAACGCCGATACCACACAGCATGTGATAAGTGCCATATTCAGACAAAGAAACACTGACAACAGAACAACAGACAGCA
>NW_015643560.1:332758-341038 GCF_001515625.1 Sinocyclocheilus rhinocerous | reverse complement strand
GGCATAATTAAGTGTGAAAATAACCGAAGGATATACAGTCAAACCAAAAATTATTCAGAGAACAGATATAATTTTTTTTATTTTTTTACTAGTGGGTGTAGGACACTATAGTTCATTTATGTAAAGTGAGGATAGCAAAATAAAGTAAACTGTGACAAATTATACTCAAATTCTTCATACAGTGGACTACCAGTAAAACTGATACAAATTTAGGATCAAAAATTATTCGGACCGAGTCTAGAAAAAAAATTGAAGTTCAGGTTTGCATGAAGCAATTACATACCTTTCTATCAAAGTTATTTGACATTATCAAGGTGAATTTGTTCTGACACAGTTTAATTCTTGAGTTCTTGTCATATTTTATTACCATTTTCTAAACTATAGCGAATAAACTGTGATAATGTGAGAAATGTTGAAGGTTTCTGAATAAATGTTGGTTTGACTATCTATTTGATAAATGGAAGTTAACCAACTAAGATTCTCACCAAGTCTGCATTTATTTGATCAAAAATACAGTAAAAACAGGAATATTGTGAAAATAGTATTACAATTTCACATAACTGTTTTCTATTTGAATATTTTGTAAAATGTCATTTGTTCCTGTGATGGTAAAGCTGAATTTTCAGCATCATTACTCCTGTCTTCAGTGTCACGTGATCCTTCAGAAATCATTCTATTGAGCTAATTTGCTGTGATAAATTTTCTTCAGGACTCTCTGGTGAACAGAAAGTTCAAAAGAATAGCATTTTAAAATAATTGTATAAGTGTAGTGTAATTAGGTCAACTTTGTGTGACGTGTAATCGTCTGCATGAGTTCTAACTTGATTTTTAGGGAGGCCCTGAGTGTTTCCCTCGAGCGGCGTATGAGTGAGCATTTACTGGTAACAGACGGTTTGGCATTCTTTCCTGACTATTCACGCTGGCAGATCATCAGTTCCCTCTTTCTGAGTCTGAGCTCTAGGGTTGATACAGTGGTCATGTGATCTACCCACTGTTTCTCTCGTCACTAGGTGAGTCATCAGGAATGCTGTTAATCAGACATAAACAACTGCTAGGAAAAGAAGTGAAATGTGTGGCAGCCTGAATGTGTCGTGTCAGAGGACCTGCGGGGTAATTCAGCTCAGTCCCAGCCCACCCCGTTTTGATTGCATTTCCTCTATAGTTGGGGTATTTTTAGCTCAGCGCTTTTGTGTGTGTGCTTGTGGCCTTGGGCTGAAGATTATTCTTGTGCTCTTTGTGTACCGACTTGGGCATGATGTCCCCCATTACAGAGCTGATTGGAGCAGTGAAGTTAACTCTGAGCTAGGGCTGGACAATAATTCAATATCAATATGTATCGCGATATAATTTTTTTCAATAACGGTGATATGATTTTTAAACACATTTCCGATATTTCGATATACATTACCAGTGTTTCCCATACATTGATTTATTTGTGCCGTTTGACTTCGTTGAATAAACATGAGCACTGCACGTTTCAAAATCATAACACGGATTTCGACCGAAATTAAGAAATATATCGTGATATCAATTTTGGCCATATCGTCCAGCCCTACTCTGAGCTGAACTCCCACATCCTGTGCTCTCCAGAGATCCACAGCATGAAGAAAGGAGGATGCTGGTCAACCCGCAGACCCTCACAGCAGCTACAGGCTCTGCCAGACGCAAAATAAATATTTACCCTCAAACACACTTTTAAGAACACTTTCTCACACGCATCCTGTTCTGAAGTTATACAGTCACAGACTGTTGGCCAGTCCAGTTAACTCCACTGCAGATGAGACTAGTAGCATCTTGTAAACGATTAGCGTCCCTGATTGCTACTGAGTGTCCTGAGTTTTGACAGGTCTGCATTGGATAATAGAACCCCCCTAGTTTACTGAAAGTACAAACTATTATTTATATTCCGTTTGTTCTACGCTCAGATTGTATGTTTATTTCATACCGGCAAACTTGTCACCTTTTGTTGAATATTGCTGTTCTGTAGTTTAAATGTGCCTTTCATGCAATTTAAGAATTTTCTGCAACTATTTCAGCTGCTGATCCCAACAGATTTTTAGAAGAAAAATGAGCTATTTTCCTCCAACTGCACACTATAGATTACTTTACTTTTCTAGTCTTTGTTGAGTACTTGTAATAGTAGTAGTAGTAGTACTACAAGTAGCTCTCAAGTATGACAAAGATAAGGACATTTCTGTTTATACTATTTATTGTATTTCTTTCTCTAAATATTCACAAAAACATTGTGATTACTTTTTATAAATTCATTTGTTAATTGTTTCCAAACAACAATTCAGTGGTTCAGTTCTTTTTCATCAGTGAAATGTCTTTAGTTTTAGTATATACAGTATATATACAGTATATATATATATATATATATATACAACAGTAAATGAACATACTTTTCATAAGGCCAACAATTCACTAAAAATGTTTTTTTTTATTGGTCTTATGAAGTATTCTAATTTGTTGAGAGTGAATTGGTGGGTTTTTGTTAAATGTGAGCCAAAATCATCACAATTAAAAGAACCAAAGACTTAAACTACTTCAGTCTGTGTGCATTGCATTTATTTAATACACAAGTTTCACAATTTGAGTTGAATTACTGAAATGAACTTTTCCACGACATTCTAATTTATTGAGATGCACCTGTATTCATTCATATAGTGCGTGTATGTAGGAAATGGCTTATGCTCTGCTTTATGTGAACTGCTGCATTTCATTGTGGACTTATTTTTATTCATTTGGAAGATGCTTTTATCCCAGACATCATTTATTCTTTTTCATTAGCTTGTGTTTCCCCTTTGAACTAGTTTCTCTACTAGTTGAGCTGAAGTATTGCTCTGCCAAATTAATCACATTTTATTTGTACTCGCATTATCAGTCAAAGGGTGTGCGCCATGAAACAAGTATGGCAAATTTGTATAAATAGTTTTTAAAACCATTTTGTGTGTAAACTGTTGCATGGAATTTTATGAACAACTTTGAGTATGTTCTGCTCAGGTTTTGTGATTGAAACCCACTGAATGGCCTAATATCATGATTGAATGCTGTAACAAGAAGCTAAAAGAGAAGTCAAATGAAGTGTGTCAGTGAGAGATGTGCCTGGCTTTTCTGTGGGCCCGGTGCAGGACACTTGGCAGCTGCTGTGCTGTAAAATCATTATAACACTACTGTTTTTATTACAGCCAAAGCTTGTGTACATTAAACGACAGAACACAAGCTCACTTCCTTTTTATTCTCTGACCTGCAGCAGTAAATACCCCTAATTTGCCTACAGAAAAGCACACTGGAGGACTCTTTGACAGAAACTGGATTCATTTTGCTTCATACTGTTGTAGCAAATTCAGATTAACAACTTGTTATTCAGATTATGCTAGGTGAATTTTGTGTTGTTTTTTTCCCTCTCAGTCATTCTTAATTCATGAATGGCAGTCACTGTGGACTCATCCCGACTGAATGCATTCTGGTGTATCATGTTTTATGAAGCCTTGACAGGAGACTGGGGGACTGTGCCAATGAGTCGCTACAGCACTTGTGTGACTGTGAGATACATGCTGCCGGGGAGTAGAAGTCTGTCCGCACACTTCATCAGATGTCACAACACGTTCCTCTGATCCTGTTTTCTAATTTCTTTATGCATAGAGACATCCAGTTCACTCTAAATGTTCCCATTCTGATTATTTACTACTGTCTAAACTTTAAGCATTTCTCAGTTGAGTCATCCAAGTATCTCGGTAGTAGTGCTGCATTACTGTTGTTTACAGGTTTCTCTTGAAAACCTGTGAGCTTGTAGAAAAATTAAATCGAAGGCTCTAGACAGCAGTATGAGGTGACATGAGGTTTCATTAGCAGGAAGTGTAAGTGTGGGGATTGCCAGATTACCCAGGCAGCGGTAGTAGTGGTGGGGGTGTGATGACTAGAGAGACTAAGACATTTGGGCCCTCCTTTGGTATCAATTACCAGGCTGACCTTTAACATGCTTCAATCGAAAAACAACTGGCTGAGGAACAAGAATTGATTGTGGAGGTGCAGGATGGTCTGCAGCAGCGAATGCGATTTGTCTGCTGAGCTCCACACACCGACTGTACTCTCCCACATTACTCTGTGATGGGGCTTAATTTGGAGGTGAGGTCACCTGGTCACATCGTGTTGATGAGCTGACACTACTGTGTGCTCGCACTCTCTCTTCTCCTCTTCCTCTCTCTCTCTCTGTTTTTCCCTTACTCAAGCACAATTATCTGATCATCTTACCAAAGCAAACTGCCAGTCATTGGCCAGCCCTTAGTAAGCCATAGGGCTTGTTTTCAATAAGCATACTTTTCTGTAATGAAAACCACCTAATGCAAATTTGAAAGCTGTATGGCTTTAAGTTCTAAAGCAAAAGATTGTTTTCTTCCGTTTGTCAATTTCAGTAGTCGATACCAGTGCCAGATAACTTTTGCTGTCATCACTAGATTTTCAAATCAGAAGTGTTGTTGAAAATGTGATCTTCAAGTATTATTTAATGAAGTAAACATTGCATTTTTCATGGAATTTAAGTAACCGGTTACTAATAGAATTGTTTGTTGCACTAACATTTTTATTTTAAAAAATATTAAAGAAACATGACAAATGAGAGAACAGATAAGCATAATAGTTTTTAGGTATCAGCAGAATCAACTATTCAGGTTTCAACGTTAAAGTCAGCATGAAATAAAAATTCACCCTATATAGTTTCTATAAATTCATGTTATTGATCTATTTTGAGTGAATTTATCTATGCATTTTTTTTTTTACCTCGTAATTTGAAGTAATAACTTGATCTTCCAGTGAAGTGACAGTCTTCTCTCTGATAACACATGCCGGACTTCTCCAATCATTTAGTTGGCTTAAACTCTGCCCCTTTCTTACAATCGACTGCAAGCTCTCATTCACATCTGCCTCCATCCAGTTAACAACCTATGCACAGAACCATGCAAGTCCCCACCCTACATTGTTTTTCTTTTTCAATGGTCCATTTCACTCCGATGCACTTCACAATATGGAAGAAAAAATTGCTAGTATCCATGTCAGTAATTAAATGTAAAAAAAAAAAAATGCTAAGCTTGTCCCACAGCTGGCCTGACGGCACCTACTTGGACGTGTTACAGAGTAATAACAGCTGTCCAAAACCCAGTATGAGACTTGCAGACTATGTAAATGATTCAGACCGCATCGGAGGATAATTAGAGAATCTATGGGCAATTACTTAAGCAAACATGAACCATTTGAATAATGCTGTTTTGGGGGGCAGAGAGGATGTGTGCTGGTAGTTAAGTATAATTGAGATGATAGTGATGATTACAGTGATGGATCTGATGCAGATGGCATAGATGCAAATTAAAGAGCTAATGACTGTGATTTGCTTCCTTCACAGAGAGCCCAGCGAGGAGTGCAATGGAATTAGCGGTGCTCTCCCTGTGGAGCCCGCGCCTGGCTCGAGACTGAACGAGTGGTGTCCTGCCCCACCCCCTCTCGCCCCTCTGCCCGCGATCCACCCCACCAGTATGGGGGACGGCCTGGACGCATTGCAGATGTCGGGGAGCAGCAGCAGTCAGGGGCAGCCCTTGTCCCAGGCCCCTGGCATCTTCAACCCCTGCCCCCCAGAAACCAATAACCCTTCCCGGCCCAAGCGCCAGACCAACCAGCTGCAGTACCTGCTGAAGGGGGTGCTGAAGACTCTTTGGAAGCACCAGTTCGCTTGGCCTTTCCATTCTCCTGTTGACGCCATTAAGCTGAATCTGCCTGTGAGTGAACTAACTGTCCATTTACAGTCCTGTTATGTCTGATGAGCAGATCCTGTCAGACAGCGTAGCTGCACTTACTTTTACTGCAATTGTTTTGCCACTGAAATGGTGCTAGAAGATCATCTGTTTGATGATGTACTATTTGGTCTTTGAACTGCCCTGCATTTACAGTAGGGATGTGAACCTACACTGGTCTCACGGTTCAGTTCGATTACGATTATCATGTCATCGATTCGGTTCAATTCGATATCACGATGCATTGACGATGCACTGCATCCTCAATTTTCAATTGTAATTCACATGTATAGCCTACAATTTTGTCAATAAATACAAGCAGTCAGATATATGAACTGAACCTTTAATTTTACCTGCTCAAAGAAAACATGCTTCTTGAATGTATAATTTTTGTCTGAGCTGGGTCCACCTTGGCACTGACAGGCGTTAACAGCTCAGGGTGAAAACGGCTGACGTGGTTTGTCAAGTTAGTGGTATTACCATAGATATATATACGTAGATGCCTCATTAGCGACTGTTTCTATGGGATACGCGATACGTAATGCAATACGTAAGCCATCTGCCATTTTTGGAACGGTCTGCAAACCCTCGAGAGCAAGTTGACTGTGTGCGTCTACAGCAGCAAGTTATATGCATGTATATCTTTGAATATTCATTGATTATTATGGTGAATGACGTCAAGTTGACCATTCCAAAATGGCAGACGCGTCAAGGTATCTGGAGCGGTCGAACAGGGCATCTATACATATCTATGGGTATTACCCCCTGCATATTTTATTTGTGCGTGACATGATTTACACACAGCGGGTGTCTTCTCCAGGTCGTGCTTACCAGGTTGTGCATAAAAGCCGAAATGTGCCAAGATGTCGGCTTTTAAAGTAGTTGGAGCATTTTTAATTACTCACTCTCGTCTCGCCTCCCTCCGCCATTGTATGCTACCTCGACAAAGCACGCATGCGACAAATGACATCAGAAAAGCGTCAGTACGTTATAATCGGTTATGGTCTATTACTGAACCGATACCGAATCGTCCTCGTCTGCATCGCGATGCATCGTAGAAACGATTAATTTCGACACCCCTAATTTACAGAATATGTTACTTCATAACCTGCTCGCAAACAAACCACATCAGTAAATACACTTACATCAAGCAGTGACTGCAGGTTTTTTGCAAAGCCTGACATATAAAAGAATAATCAAAAGAATCTATCTTTTTAATGGAACAATTTGTCATCTTTGACTTTAGACAAAATATATATAAAAAAAGTTTTGCATGTTTTCTTTTTTTTGTCACTTTATATCTCCCAATAATTTGTCTTAGTGAGATTATTTTGAATTCTTAGTTTTATGACCAAAGCACTGTAGTTTTATTATGGGGTGCAAAACATACAGTATAATGCAATGCAATCATGATTGAGAGATGAACAAATAAATATTCCCCAAAAGCCTGATGAATCATATTTGGTACTCACTTTCTAACATGATTTTTAAATTTTTTTTAAACGATGTATGGATAATCAAGTAAACCTAAATTGCTTCAGTCCAGCAAATGTTCTTTTATTAAATATTACTAACAATATAACAGTTATTTTTTAAGTTCACTTTATGAAAATTTGTAAAGATTTCACAACAAAAAGACCCCACAGTACCACAGCCTGAAGGTGAACATTTTTAGGCCTTTTACTTGCTAAAAATACGATAGGGTAGGCTTTACTGAATTAATCTATCTGTCTTAGTACACATAACACAATATGTATTCGAATGATTGATATTTACTGGTGCAATACATTGGTTGTTGGCATTGCCCAAACTGCAAGCGTGGTCATATTTAGCATAATTTAAAAAACACGTGTGTGTGTATACTTTATGGATCTACCGAAGATTATACTTTCAGAGCGTGTGCACAACACCGAGGACAATTGTAGTCTGATTATTGTGTATACATGCTGAAGTTTTATCCAAAGCGACTTAATGTAGAGGAGCATACACAATTCGTCACTGAGCCAACAGTATTCGCAGTGTACATGCATTCTAGTTTTGTTTGCCATTAGATTTACCAGAACGAGTGTCTGTGTTTTGAAAACTTGAAGTCATTTTCCCGCCCTCTGTCCTCTGACGTTAGCAGTTCCTAATTAAAGACCAGCAGGTTGTTGTGGCTGTTGCAGAGCCTGTTTCTCTTGGCTCAGAGCTGTCTTTCCTGTGATGGGGAATTATAGATGCACGATATTATCGAACCGATATCGGAACCGGCCGATAATGGCTTTGAATGTACAGTCGTGGTCAGAATTTTTTAGTTACATCTGACCATAGAAGCCAGTCCCATTTGAAGTTCAGAAACAATTTGAAGAATTGGGGATTGTTTTTGGATGAGAGCATTTTCTTTTCTTGATCTTTTCTTGAAACCCTCCCAAACAACATGTGGTGTAGGTGCCGTTTGATTTTTTTTTTAAGGTTTTCTGACCCTGAGACTCAACTATTTTCTGCAATTCTCCAGCTG
>NW_015643560.1:329810-332455 GCF_001515625.1 Sinocyclocheilus rhinocerous | reverse complement strand
TTCTTAATTATTGCCCTGATGGTGGAAATGGGAATTTTCACTGCTCTAGCTCTTTTCTTAAAGTCACTTTCTAATTTGTGAAGCTCAATTATCTTTTGCTGCACATCAGAAATATATTCTTTGGTTTTTCTCATTGTGATGGATGGCCTTTGATTTCCCTCTTATTTATATTCCTGTGAAACAGGAAGCCATGGCTGGATAATTTCATGTTCATAATCACCCTGGTATGCTCAAAATTGTAAATATGAATGGGAATATACTTCACAGATATTTTACTCATAAGAATTTCTAGGGGTACCAATAATTGTGTCCAACGTGTATTTGAGAAAAACATTTATGTCATAATGATATTTCCCCCCTTTTTAAATTCTTATTCTCCTATGAAAGGTTAGATCTATGTGAATTTTTAAAATAAAAGATCAAAATGATTAACAATGCAGATTTATTTTCACAGCCTTCTTTGATCATATTTACCAAGGGTGCCAATAATTCTGACCACGACTGTACATATCGGCATCGGCCCGATATGAAAAATGATGCCGATGTGTCTTGCCGATAAGAGGAATAGGTTAACTCACATGTGCTCTGGGTGTGCTAGCGATTAGATCACGTCAGCAGTGTGACTCATTTTTGAAGCAAAGTTTTGCCTGAATGGTAATTAGATTCACTGTTTTTGGATAGCTGCATTTAAACTGAGAATGCACGTACAGAATGAAGCGTTCGGTGTGTGAAACCGTAATAGCACGAGCAGCGGCAGCCTCCTAACGCCTGTTCGGTAAGGCGTTTTAATTCCATAGGGGGCGCTGTTGGTCTATTTTTAATAAAATGAAAGTAAAATAAACAAATAACCTTTAGACTGAGTTTCTGATTAAATAAAGCAGTAATTGATGTCATAAAATCATGAGTATGTTTTGATTTAAAGGTCAGAAGCTATAGCTTACATGAATAAAACAAATCACAAACATGACACTTGTAAATTAAATTATTTTATATATACCGATTTATTCATTAATGTGTAATATGTTATATTTTTTAAACAAATTATGAGCTCTAAAAGATTTTCAGAATTTTTACAACTCTTTTGCTTTAGACCATCTACAAATATTAAATCTTAAAATAAAATGTTAAGGTTACTACTGCATCTTTCTGAAAAAAATGCAGCGATTGATATATAGTTATAGTTTTTTTTCAAAGCTTTAATGTATTGTGATTATAAAAGAACTTCATTATTATTTAATTCTAACAAATAAGTTCTTGTTAAAAACTATCAAAATTAAAAATAATTTGCTTATAATTTCCTCACAGGAGAGACTTGGTGTTGTTTCCAAACAAAAGGAAATATATCGGTATCAGCATGGGCTATCGGCCAAAAGAGTTGAAAAATATCGGCATATCGGATATCGGCAAAAATCCAATATCGTGCATCCCTAATGGGAATGGTGGAAAAGTTCTAGATTGTGCATCATCACTCTATTGGTGGAAAATTAGCTTTTGAGTACTCTTGGGGGACATCCACACAGATCGTGTTTTTCTATTCCATTGCGCTACTTTTCCATGTAAACACAGGCTAGGCGGACATGTATGACCGTTACACTCGCGCCTCGCATGTTTTGCAGCATCTCGCACTTGAGCGCCGCGTTAAGACGTTGTCAAGTTAAAAGAATTCCAACTTTTGCACGCAGCACCGTTCATCAATGTCAATTCCAAAACAGTGAACCAATCAGAAGACCCCCAAAGGCAGGGCATGCGTTGCGACTCGCTTGCAAGCTTTGTTTTGTTTACAGTAGCAAGTTGGCATGCCAACGGTTTTATTTGACTGCAACATGGCGGAGGAGCAGGGCGCGCAAAATCGCTAGCCCGACGTCCCGGGGCTATTGTGTTTTCCAGTCGGGCTACCAAAATGTATCACCACCACGGGCTAACAAGAGTCGCGATAAGGCTGGATTAAACTTCAAAAGGCAATGATGTCATTGAAAATATATGAGCGCTGCACCTTTCAAGTCAAAACGCTGCGCGGATGTCTTTATTTGAATGTATCTGAAGGGAACCGACTATCCCAAAAGTCCCTTTAAGGGTATTCTATAGTCAGTGTCCTCAAAAACGTGTCCTTGGCATTTTAATTTTATGAGTGGGGAGCTGCTTTGTGTACAGCCGTTACCGGGGAAACCGCAATATTTCAGTGCTCCTAAAGCGCCACCTTGTGGCAGAGAATGAATTTGCGTTTCCAATAAGCCTTTCTTGCTGTTTATGGTCAGATCAATGCAAATATCAACTCATGTTTTTACGCAGCAAACACAGAGTTGTAAATGAGAAATTAGTTAATGTACCTTCTAAAAATCTAAACAATTAACATAACTTATATGCTTGATTTATCCCTTTTCATAAAAATGGTCTAAAGGCTGAAATGCTGTTGTATAAGATTTTTGTTTTTGTGAAAACCTGTATCTGAACTGTAAATCATGTAATTTTATGGCTCAATACTGTATGTTACCATAGACATTGTCCAACCCCACTCATACTGTGTTCATTTTACTTGTGCAGCTCTTAAAATGGGCTCTAATAAATCGCTTAAATTTATTTTAAAATATTCTGCAGATACCCTGTAAATAGTGCAATAAAATCCCTTCCTTCATATTTGTTGATAT
>NW_015643560.1:324910-328819 GCF_001515625.1 Sinocyclocheilus rhinocerous | reverse complement strand
AGAGTCGCGATACGGCTGGATTAAACTTCAAAAGGCAATGATGTCATTGAATAAATATGAGCGCTGCACGTTTCAAGTCAAAACGCGGCTCGGATGTCTTTATTTGAATGTATCTGAAGGGAACCGACTGTCTTCAGAAACATGTCGTTGGCGTTTTAATTTCATTTGACCTATAATTCCTGATAAAGCAGCGTTTATGAGCGCGGAGCTGCTTTGTGTACAGCCGTTACCGGGGAAACCGCAATATTTCAGCGCTCCTAAAGCGCCACCTCGTGGCAGAGAATGAATTTGCATTTCCAATAAGCCTTTCTTGCTGTTTATGGTCAGATCAATGCAAATATCAACTCATGTTTTTACGCAGCAAACACAGAGTTGTAAATGAGAACGAAGTTAATGTGCCTTCTAAAAATCTAAACAATTAAGACCGTAATATTTATACGTTTTAAATTTACAGTAATTTATATGCTTGATTTATCTCTTTTCATAAAAATGGTCTAAAGGCTGAAATGCTGTTGTATAAGATTTTTGTTTTTATGAAAACCTGTATCTGAACTGTAAATCATGTAATTTTATGGCTCAATACTGTATGTTACCATAGACATTGTCCAACCCCACTCATACTGTGTTCATTTTATTTGTGCAGCTATTAAAATGGGTCATAAATCGCCTTAAATTTATTTTAAAAAATTCTGCAGATACCCTGTAAATAGTGAAATAAAATTCCTTCCTTCATATTTGTTGATATTTGTGTATTGAAAATATTTTTGATTGACATTTAAACTCCTATCTGATTTTCTATAAAAAAAAAAAAAAAGCCTTTTTTGGGGGAGGGCTAGTTAAATTAATTTTCGGGCTACCAAGATCTGAAGAGTACCTTCCCGAAGGGCTACCAGGGATTTTGAAATTTTGCGAGCCCTGAGGAGGCATGTTTTTAGTTGCAAAGATGCGTTGTGTGTGCAAGGCACCTTTTGAGATCAAAATGTTCTCCATGGAAAGTCTCAAAGCTGCTTGCTGTTATTGAAAAACAATAAGGTCATTATGATGATGAAAGTTATGGATTGTGATGTGTTATGCTGACTTTTGTAACCTCCTCTCACTAGGACTATTACAAGATAATAAAACATCCTATGGACATGGGAACAATCAAGAAACGCCTAGAGAACAGTTACTACATCAATGCCCAAGAATGTATTCAAGACTTCAACACCATGTTTACTAACTGCTACATTTACAATAAGGTACTGGTTCACATTTCTGCTCCCATCATTTATAATGGATCATAGTGGTATGTTTAGGCGTGTGGTTAATGGTATGTGTCGCCCCCTGCAGCCTGGGGATGACATTGTCTTAATGGCAGAAGCACTGGAGAAGGCGTTCCTCCACAAGATTTCAGAGATGCCCCAGCAGGAGATTGAGTTGACGACCACATCCGGCAAGGGTCGTGGCCGGGGCAGGAAGGATCCAGGTATAAGTCTCATACTCTCTCTTACCTGAGGGCCACTCACACTGCTGCCATATTAGGGATCCTACACAACTGCTGTGGCCAGAAGATCATTTGGGTTTCACTGTCTGTCCCAAGTAGTGCTCACTGCAGAGCCAAACGACATCCAGCTCCCCTTATCTGGATGTAATGGGTGGAGCTTTACCCAGTCGAGCTACACCTCTGTAAACCTAATGGGTGTAGTTATGTTTAGCGAAAGGGTATGGGTAGGGTTAGGGTGTGGTTGGAGAGTCTAGTTCCACCCATTACGTCCACCGAGGGGGAGCTGGACGTCAAGCTCCACCCAATGGCTCTAAAATTAATCATTTTAATTCCTCCGTATTCTGTCTCTCTGTATTATTAGACATGAACCTGAAGATTGCACCTGGCCTGGAGTCTACGCATGCAAACCCTCAAACACGTGGCCTTTCCAGTCTTGCCCCTGGGCCACAATCGAGAGGACCACCGCAGGGTCCACCTACTTTACCTCCCCAGTCCACCATGCAAGCCTTGCCCCCTCGAGTACCCACCTCGCTCCCTTCACATCCTCCCCTTGCGCCTCAATTAGGGCCACCTTTTTCTATGGGCCCCACAGACTGCAAACCACAGGTCCCCTTGATGACGGCTGTGCCTCCTCCGACCCAAACTGCCCTGCCGCCCGTGCACATGCAGCAGAGCGCTCCTCCTATTCTACAAAGCCCCATCCCAATGCTTCCCAAAGTAAGTTGGCCCATAACATTCAAACACCATGTCATTCTTCTTGTTTTTAGTCTTGCGTCTTTGTCCTCACTCGCTTTTTTCATCAGCAGCAGAGAAAAAGTCAGAAAAGGAAAGCAGACACCACGACACCTACGGCAAACGACCCGCTGAACGAGTCCTCGCCTGCAGAGTCAAAGTCAGGTAAGACTCTGCCACGCCGGGATAGTACACGACCAAGCAAACTATCCAAAAAAGAGGCACCAGACTCCCAGCACCATTGGACACCCACCACTGGGACCCACAGCCATAAGCAACAAGAGCAGCTACGCTACTGCTCCGGCATTGTAAAAGACATGTTTGCTAAGAAGCATGCAGCATACGCTTGGCCCTTCTACAAGCCAGTGGATGTGGATGCTTTAGGGCTACACGATTACCATGACATCATCAAGCATCCCATGGACCTCAGCACTATTAAGGTGAAAATACAGCTGCTGGTTCTCAATCAGAGGATGAGCCACTTTTGCTTTCCATTCTTATCCATTCAGTTTTCTCTGTGGTTGTACAGGAAAAGTTGGAAAACAGACAGTACAGAGATGCTCAGGAGTTTGCAGCAGATGTACGGTTAATGTTCTCCAACTGCTACAAGTACAACCCTCCAGACCATGAAGTGGTGGCTATGGCACGCAAACTGCAGGTATGTGCATACCTGCAAAACACTGTACATTAGGGCTTGCATGACAAGTCTTTTTTACTAGTCAGGCATCTAGCTGGCTAGTCAGTGTTTACATTATGTAAGTGACTCACGGTAGACCATGCTGTATTACCTGTCATTGTGGTATCGAGTAAATCTAGCGATGCACTGACAGCAGAGTAAGAAATTAACTTCTCCAATATGGATATTTTTCTTACAAAAACGCATCGATTCGCTACAAGGCCTTTGTTCACCCCCCGAAGCCGTGTAAGATACTTTTTTTTTATGGATGGGCGCATTTTAATTGAGTGCTTTTGGACTGATGCATGCAACACCTGCTGAGTGGCATTAAAGGGGTCATATGATGTTGCTAAAAAGAACATTATTTTGTGTATTTGGTGTAATAAAATGTGTTTATGTGGTTTAAGGTTTGAAAAAACACATTATTTTCCACATACTGTACATTATTGTTTCTCCTCTATGCCCTGCCTTTCTGAAACGCGTTGATTTTTACAAAGCTCATCGGTCTGAAAAGCGATCCGTGCTCTGATTGGCCAGCTATCCAGTGCGTTGTGATTGGCCGAATACCTCAAGCGTGTGACTGAAATGTTACGCCCCTACCATACTGTGATGATGCCCTGTCAGGCCGGAGCGATGATTCAAAAACATGAAAACCCATTATAAACGAGGCATTCGTTGCATCCAGTGGGGACATAATTACAGATTATAATGACTTATACTGTATTTTTATGCGTTGCATCGCGCCGCATAAACATAAAACCATGTCTGCATTTGTGATAGGAGAAATGACAAACAACAAGCGCTACTCTACACTGCCCAAAAATCTTGCTTTAAATATAAAAATATAAAATATAAAAACTCTTTAAATATAAAAAACCTACTTACAGTCTTTGAGTCAGAACAGCCGACATTGTAGTCTGCTCTCCCAGAATCAGGAAACAGTCCTCCATAAAATGCGCTGCACACTAGGGCTGTCAAAATGGCTGAAAAACTAAATTCGAATTTTGTACTTAAATAT
>NW_015643560.1:323484-324405 GCF_001515625.1 Sinocyclocheilus rhinocerous | reverse complement strand
AGTTTCCAGCACTGATAATAAATCAGCATATTAGAATGATTTCTGAAGGATCATGTGACAGTGAAGACTGGAGTAATGGTGCTAAAAACTCAGCTTTGCCATCACAGGAATACATTTCATTTTAAAACATTAAAATTGAAAACCGTCTTTTAAAGGGGTCATATGATGTTGCTAAAAAGATCATTATTTTGTGTATTTGGTGTAATAAAATGTGTTTATGTGGTTTAAGGTTTGAAAAAACACATTATTTTCCACATACTGTACATTATTGTTTCTCCTCTATGCCCTGCCTTTCTGAAACGCGTTGATTTTTACAAAGCTCATCGGTCTGAAAAGCGATCCAGTGCGTTGTGATTGGCCGAACACCTCAAGCGTGTAACGGAAATGTTACGCCCCTTACCATATTGTGATGCCTTGTCCTGGCACGACGAGACAAAAATATTAAAAGCCATTATAAACGAGGCATTTGTTGCATCCAGTGGGGACATAATTACAGATTATAATGGCTTATACTGTCTTTTTACGCGTTGCATTGCATCGCGCCGCGTAAACATAAAACCATGTCTGCATTTGTGATCGGAGAAATGACAAACTACAAACGCTACTCTACACTGCTCAAAACTCGCGTTTGAATCGTCAGTGGCAAATTCTTTAAATATAAAAACGTACTTACAGTCTGTGAGTCAGAACAGCCGGCATTGTTGTCTACACTACCAGGATCAGTAAACAGTTCTCCATAAAATGCGCTGCACACATCGGAATATTTGGGTTGAACTCTTCTGGAACAGTGTTGTAAATACAACTTAAACACTGATTTCTAGTCGTGTCCTCTTCTGGAAGACCAAACAAAGTAGTTTCGCTTTCACAACGAAAAACACAGCGGCCTAGCGTGAGCGAAAGCCCCGGCTTAGCGTGAGCTGA
>NW_015643560.1:313545-323318 GCF_001515625.1 Sinocyclocheilus rhinocerous | reverse complement strand
ACTGCTGTTCCTGAAACCACGCTTTCTTTCTTTGCGTGCACATTTGGGCGGTGTTATGCAAATCTTCCCACATCGTGATGTAGATATGTGGGGGCGTGTTAGAATGAGCCGTTTTAGGAGGGCGTGGTTGACTCTTAACTTTTATAAAGAATATCTCTTTGGATTTGAGACTTTAGTCTTTGCAACTTTACAGATCTTCTTTATGCACCAAGAGCTTGTAACACTCCAAAGAGAAAGGAAAAATTGAAATCGCATCATATGACCCCTTTAAACAGCTTGAAAGATCGAAGACAATTTTTAATATAACTCCGACTGGATTCGTCTGAAAGAAGAAAGTCCTATACACCTAGGATGACTTTAGGGTGAGTAATTTATGGGCTAATTTTCATTTTTGGGTGAACTAACCCTTTAAGGGGCAATATTTGACCCTTATTTTTATTTTTAAGTAAACAGCATGCATACAGTATATAAATTGTACAAATAAAGAACAGCAACTCACTACAGGGCAATATTATGGCAAAGTAATTGTTGATCTTTGCTCATGATATGTAATAATTATTAGTGTTGATCGGTAGACTGCATAAAATAATGTTTTTGTGTTTTGGGAGAAGACTTGTCATTCTGGCTATGTAAACAAAACCTAAAAACAGTTTATGAATTACTTTATTGCTTTTTACACATTATAAAATCAAGATGATTTAATGGTTATTTTAGTAGATTGAAAAAAGTAATTCAAACTGGGAATAAACTATATACAGAAAGCAAGCAAAGAAAACGTTTCCTATCACTAAAGTGGCCCATGACTTCAGTCTAGTGTAAGTAATGCTGAATGCTGCAATAAAAAATATGTAAAAAGAAATCGAATGTAACATGAGCAGATCTAAATGTAATGCTGCAATCTACACTTTTCATTCACTTTCACACTTTACTTTAATCTCCACAGTCGTAATAGATTTAGTTTAATTGTGAAGAGCCGTTTTTTTGGCCCCTTAACTTGATTTTGGGTGGGTTTTTTGGCCCCAAGCCCCTGTTAATTTCTGACCCTAATTGACAGAGAAGTGTGAAAGTGGTTGAGAAATGAAGTCTGTGAACGCAGCAAAAAAAATTAACGGTAATGTTCCACTCTTATAGTTTCTATAATGTTGTCAGAATGTATCAAAGTGCACATTGCTGAATTCTTAAATGAAGATGAGAAGCGTCTTATACTAGATCAGTGTTTCCCAACCTTTTTTTAGTCGCGGCACCGTTTGGAAATTTTAACAAACTTGTGGCACCCTACAACATTAATTCTGTCACAATATTTGAATTTCTAACTTCGATATGATAATTTGAAAAGTATAGATATTCGGTACAACAGGGAAGAACTGCAGAATATAATGTCATACAGATATTTTTAATATTATTAAAAAATGTTGTCCGTCAATGGTGGCAATCAGTAGGCCGGCCGATACATCGGTGCATCCCTAAAAAAAACTAATAAAAATGGCAAAAACACACAACTAAATTACTACAATTTAAGCTAAATAACTAATACTAAAATTAAAATGAAAACTGAAAATTTTAAAATATAAATCAATTCCAAGTATTAATAAAAACTATAACAGTATACTCAAATTCTAAAATAACACTGGTCTAAATCAGTGTAAATCACCTTTTTTTAGTCGCGGCACCCTTTGGAGATTTTAACAAACTTGTGGCACCCTACAAAATTTATTTTGTCACAATATTTGAATTTCTACCTTCGATATGATACTTTGAAAAGTATAGATATTCGGTACAACAGGGAAGAACTGCAGAATATAATGTCGTACAGATATTTTTTATATTATTAAAAAATGTTGTCCGTCAATGGTGGCAATCAGTAGGCTAATTTCTAATGAAGAGACCAATTTATATGACAGATTTTAATGTAGGCTTTTATACATATGTAAACATTATTTAATTACCATTTATAACTAGCTATCTCACAAATTTTTGCTCACTCAGTGTTTTTTTAATTTTACAGTGGGGTAATTTTGGTGCAGTAGCACGAGATAGCTTGATTTCAAACTTTGAACTGAATAAAAAATGACAAGTAAGCAGTCAGTAATAAAATAAGAACAAATAAAGAAATTAATAATGATAGCACAAATAAAAAATAACGACAGGCCTTCGAATTAAATAAATTGCTTTTTAGTTTTTCAGGTAGGTCTAACAGTAGGGTTAAGATATTTTGCAGACAAAAACAATACTGTACAGCGGTGAACTAATTTTCGGCAGCCGAAATTTCGTTACATCTCTAATTATTGGCGACATCAGAAATGGATATTATATAATAGATGCTTTTTTGAACATTTTAGCTATTTAAAAATATATTTTTTAAATTTTTTACACTGCACCCCTGCTCTCGACAGGCGGCACCCCGGTTGGGAAACACTGGACTAGATCATCAAAAGGTTTTCTCTTTTTGTAGGATGTGTTTGAGATGCGTTTTGCTAAAATGCCCGATGAGCCAGAGGAAATGCTGGGACCCGCTCCTGCGCCAGTGCTCCACCAGGCTCCTGTCAAGACACAGCCACCCATGGGCACGGCCTCGTCCTCTGACAGCTCCAGTGATTCCTCATCTGAATCTGACTCCTCCACGGATGACTCTGAAGAGGAGAGAGCCCAGAGGCTAGCAGAGCTTCAGGAGCAGGTGAGCAGATCTATGCTTAGTTTTTGCCAGCACGTACCCAAGGAAGAAGTCTTTTCAAGGACAAGCTGGCCGAAAGATCTGTCACCATAGATACCAGAAGTGTAAAAAAGTTTACACTTTACAAAGATGCTATATTGTCCCCTGAGAAGACTTTAATCTCCCTGTTTTGTTTCTTCTCTTTTGTTGCTCAGCTGAAAGCAGTTCATGAGCAGCTGGCTGCCTTGTCCCAGCCTCAGGTCAGCAAACCAAAGAAAAAAGAGAAGGAAAAGAAGGAGAAGAAGAAAGACAAGCACAAAAAGAAAGCGGGAGTCATGCCTGCACTGGAAGAGATCCTGGAGCCGCCTCCTACCCTCAAGGCTCAAGGAAAGCCTAAGAACAAGGATCCTCTGCCTAAGAAGCCCAAGAAGCTGAGGTGAGATATTTGGTAATACAAACACATTTCAGGCAAGAAAGTATCCAAAATTACATGGTTTAATCACTTTTATCAATGTGGAGAGTCTGAGAATTTTGCTGTTTACCCATTAATTGTATAGTGTCATTGAAAATGAGACGTTCTTGTTGTCTTATGCCCTATAGCAAGAAGGAGGGAGGTAAGGGCAGTCGCTCCATGGCTCCCCCAGGTGCTGCTCCACCAACCCTGCAACCTGTGGTGAGCCTGGATCCTGAGGAGGATCTGGGTCTGAGTGGAGGAGCCGCAATGGCAGGCATGCCTGCTGGAGAGAAGTGTAAGCCTATGTCCTATGAAGAAAAGAGACAGCTGAGTCTGGACATTAACAAGCTGCCTGGAGACAAGCTGGGCCGTGTGGTCCACATCATCCAGTCCCGCGAACCCTCGCTTAAGAACTCCAACCCGGACGAGATTGAGATCGACTTTGAGACGTTAAAGCCTTCTACGCTGCGGGAACTGGAAAGATATGTGTCGTCCTGCCTTCGCAAGAATAAGAAGCCCGCTGGTGAATGATTTTACAAACCTCTTTAACGCTAAGGCCCTGTTTACGCTTGTGTCTCTGGTGGTCCTACCAAAAGTGCTCAGCCATATCAGAGGATTGGCTGTACATACACTTGTTTTGACACTATCTTGTAGGTAATCCTAGAAAAGGGGTGTCCAATCATGCTGCTGTAGGGCCACATTCTTGCAGAGTTTAGCTCCAAAACACCTGCCTGGAAGTTTCTAGTGATCCTGAAAACCTTGATTAGCTGGTTTAGGTGTGTTTAATTGGGAATGGAGCTGAAATCTGCTGGAAGGTGGCCCTCCAGGAGTAAGATTGTACACATCTGTCCCAGAATGTTGTCTGGGATGCATTTGCATTGACTTTCCAAATTTGATATGCGCATATAAAGTGCTGACCACCGCAGAAGGTAGTTTTGAGTAATTGCAACACACTAGCTACATTAACATGCAACCTGATACTTCGATTCATTGCTCCATTAGATCGGGTAGCCTTCATGTAAACACCACAGTTGATCCGAATGAGCTCTACCCAAATGAAATTTTGGTCAAATTGGAAGGGGTGGTGAAGACCTGAAATAATCCAATCAACAGGAAAAAATTAAGCATGTAAATGTTTGAATCCAACTATCTTCTCAGTCAGATTCAAAAACACCTTGTGCACATGCGCAGTGTCACGATGTGTATATTTACATTAGTTTTACATCTTACTTGAAAATAAATGATGTTTATAGTGAATGCCCCTATACATGGTCTTATTTTTACGATTTAGTTTTAATCCAAATGATGCGTGTGCTTAGTGAGTGAACATCAAAGATCACACAACAGAAGTGCGCTCTCTCTCTCTCACTCTCTTACTTTCTCTCTCCATACCGTTAAGTAACTTGTGTGTTGTTTTACTTACTTGTTTTTGACGTATCTGACCGAACTACAAACTTTCTAGTGATGTCTGTGAGAAAGGTATAACCTATTCACTCGACAAGCTCGCGCATCTGTGCCGCCGCGAGCTCAATCCACTCAGCATGCTTTGTTTATCAGCTCGCGCAATATCGGGGCATTTTAACGAGTACGAGTACAGGAGCTCAGTATCGGGCCCGATACCAGTATCGGTATCGGTGCATCCCTATTACAAATGTATATTTAAAAAAAAAAAAACTGCTCAGTGGAAGAGACTGCACTGCAGTTTTGTTCAGAATGCATGACATCACATGTAGATGAATACATGAATCTGATTGTAAAGTGTATGGTTTATATAAACAGAAATTTCACAATCTTAAATAGAACTGGGTTCATTCTGATTGGCAATTCAGTGCATGTAAACATAACTAGAGTGTCTCTAAAACACATTGGATCCCTTTTTTACACTTGTATTTAATGCTGTCTGTTACATTGCATCACCCAAAATCAACATAAATACCAAGTGCATACATATTCTTATAGATCATTGTTCATTGTTTCTTGTCCTTCAGTTCCAGAGAAGACCATGGAGGCAATGAGTGCTGCAAAGACAAAAGGCTCATCATCCGAGATGGGCAGCAGCAGTGAGTCCAGCTCCTCAGAAAGTGAAGACTCAGAGACAGGTGAGCCCTGTAGCTCCATAACGTGAACAGCTGCATTTCTAAAGCTTTGGAAATGTTAAATGATTCAAGAAGCTGCATTTCATGAAGAATCTTCCTTCGTGAACCCAGGGATGCTTTCTAAGCTGAAGAAGAGAGGGAGAGGTGAAGGAAAGAAGGCTCATCACCAGGTGGTGGCTCCAGGCGTGCCTCAGCCACAAGTTCCCCATCAACCCCAGACCCCTGCACTGCAGCCCAGTGTTCAGCTGAAGCCGCAGCATCCTTCTCCCACCGCTTACATGCCGCCTCCCGTCACAGCTCTGGAGCCCTCGCAGCTCCTGGAAAACTCCTTTGACCCTCTGGCCCACTTCGTCCAGCCCCTCATGCACCTTCCCCACCATGCCAATGACTCGCCCTCCCCTGCGCCGCCTCACCTCAACGCTCACCCTCCAGGAGGCCCAGTGTCTCCTGAGACCCACCCATTCCTGAACCAGCACCCCATCCTCCCATCCCCAGGTAAGTGGAAAATTCCTGTTTATTAAGTCAAAAATACCTTAATACTATGTCCTAACTAGGTTAGTTGTAGAGTACTTTCCGTATGTACTGGGTCAAATTTTCAAAAAAAAAATTTATTATTACATTCAGGAACACCGTAAAATACTGATTAATGAAACATTTATAAACATTCAAAAACACTATTAACATTTTCATTCCCCTCACTTCACAGCAAATGCTTTACACATACTTTTAAAAACATTAAAAAACAAATGATAGTGGGATTCATGTTAAACAGCATTTATAATAAATGCCAAGCCTAAATGAATTTCTTTAAAGTGAAATTGAAACTACTGGCATGTGGGAAACATGCTGTACATATAAACTTGGGCTCACATACCTCACGTTCGGCACAAATCCAGATGTTGTGTTCTGTTTATGCATGTTTTGTGTGCTTGATGTCAGTTGCATTGTTAGTCGCTTTTGAATATACTTTGCAGGATGTTTCAAATAATGTGCCATATATTCCAGAAAATACATTAAAAAGACAAAAGTAAATTTCTTCCATGGCTATAGGATTAACCAGTTTTACTATTGGTTAGACTATTGCTGGACTACCATGCCGATTTTCACACTGCCCACCTCTCATTGGTCCAAACTGGTGTAGATATGCTCTGATTGGCTCTATTATTCACTTTATCTTGCACTTTTGTTTACAAAAATTATTAAAAAATTGCAGGTGTTCTATAATGACCCTTTATTTAATCATGTTTTTGTGGTCTTCCTCTCCGTGTTGTTGGTCTCTAGCCCTGCACAACGCAATGCCCCAGCAGCCTTCAAGGCCCAGTAATAGGGCAGCCCCGCTACCTCTTAAACCTCCGCAGCAAAGCATGCCCCAGCAGCAGCAGCAACCCCAGCAGACCCTGCCGCAGCAGCTCCAGTCCCAGCAACCCCCTCAGCCCCAGCACCACCTCCCTCCTCACCTCCTGCATCCTCCCCAGCAAATCCGCCAGCGGCCCCTCTCCCCACCCACGCTCACTCCCCAGGGCCTGCTGTCCTCCCAGCCCCCACAGATGCTGCTAGAGGATGACGAGGAGCCCGTTCCCTCCATGCCCCTGCCCATGTACCTGCAGCACCTGCAGCCGAACCGCCTGCAGCAGCAGCCGCCGACATCACTAATGCAGTCTCTGCAGGGCAGGCCGCAGCAGCCGGGCCAGCAGTCTCTGCTGCAGTCAGTGCAGGTTCAGTCTCAGATGAGCCAGCAGAGCTCCCTGCCCCCACTGCAGATTCCTGTTCAGACTCAAGCCCAGCCAGCAGCGGCACACCAGCCCTCCCCGCAGCTCTCGCAGCATCAGGCCAGACACATGCAGCACTCGCAGCAGCTAAGCTTCTCTCAAGGCCATGTGCAGACCACGCAAACGCAGCCTAGTCAACACAAAGTCTCCATGCCCTCCACAAAAGCACAGCAGATTATCCAGCAACAGCAGCAGTATCACTCTCCACGTCAACACAAGTCTGACTCCTATAACTCAGGTAACACAACAGTCTTTTAAACCATAGCTTTTCATTTAACAGCTTTAGTTGCTGAAATTAAAAAAATAGTAACAAGCTATTTA
Organism: Sinocyclocheilus rhinocerous; assembly: GCF_001515625.1. Taxonomy (NCBI): domain Eukaryota; kingdom Metazoa; phylum Chordata; class Actinopteri; order Cypriniformes; family Cyprinidae; genus Sinocyclocheilus; species Sinocyclocheilus rhinocerous. The sequence goes on along the minus strand of NW_015643560.1, from coordinate 316,028 downwards.
TTTGTTCATTGTTGTATACTTTTTTTGGTAGTGAAATGGATGCTTAAACTGCTAAATATTTATCACAATATTTGCTGTTTATTTTGTTTGGTTTTTTGTATTTTTGTTTGTGTGTTTTGTAAGTTGTATTTGCCATAAAAATGCCTAATTTACTAAATAAATGGTTATATATATATATATATAAAAAATTGATTGTCATTTTGAAACATTGATTTAGATGCTTGTCATTATTTTGTGCCAGAAAAATGCTTCCCGTTTAAAAAAATTATAATAATAAATATCCCGCCACTATCAATAGTTAAAAGTAGTTAGCTATTGTTTGTCAGTAACTTGTAGTGGAACTTGTCTGTAGCTCAACTACTTTACATTGAGTACCTTGTAGCTGCAGTTTCAAATGTATCAGACAGCACTGTAAATATTTGTATTTTAATGGTGTCTTTATTTCGACAGCACACATGCGAGATAACCCCTCCCCGCTCATGATGCATTCCCCTCAAATCTCTCAGTATGCTTTAGTCCACCAGTCCCCTCCTCAGGCCAAAAAGGTCAGTACCATTTCCATTTCTTTGCTTTGACACTGTTGACGTTGTTTCCAGTGTCCACATGGATGTCTATGATGTGATGAATAGCTTTTGGGTTTATAAATGTGTGTTTGTTGCTTTGTTTGCTTCAGGAACCACAGCAAGGTCCTTCAGCTTTGGGTGGCATTAAAGAAGAGAAGCTGCTTCACTCACCTGTGATGCGTGGTGAGCCCTTCAGTCCAGCCATGAGACAAGACCCTCACAAACACCCTGAGAGTAAACCCACAATGCCAGGCCACAGCCAACCGAGTGAGTGAAACTCCCGTTTCAAAGTATGCATGTTCACACTAAGCACACTGTGCTGATAAGATGACATTCAAAATTACACAAGTCTTCCTCAAGTTGCTTTTATACAATAAACAATAAGTTTAATATCAAGTAATATCAACTGTCGAGTAGTTTTTAATCACACAACTTTCCTTCCACTAAACAATTCTCACATACTCTGGCAGAATGCTGCAGACACAGACGAACAAACAGTGAAACGTCTCAATGCAGTTATATTAAATATTGATGATCTCTGTTCTGCTCTGCCAGTCAAATTAGAGGACCAGAACTAACTGTTTATCATCTTGTTTTAGAAGCAGATATGAAACCACTTGAAAGTTCCCGTCCTGTCATCCGCTCCTCTGAGCAGAGCGGTCCACCACCTTCCATGCAGGACAAAGGGAAATTCAAACAGGAGCACAAGACTCCTGTGGCGCCTAAAAAGGTACAGGTGGGTGGAAGGGACGACTTAATTCATTTAAATTTCAATGAATACAGCAGTTCTGGAATGGTTATGCTACGTTACTATGCCTCATAACGTGTCCTTCGTTTGGTCCCCAGGATGTGAAACTGAAGAACATGGGTTCCTGGGCAAGCCTGGCGCAGAAATCCACCTCTACTCCCTTGTCTGGTCTGAAGTCCTCCAGCGACAGCTTCGAACAGTTTCGACGTGCGGCCAGAGAGAAGGAAGAGCGAGAGAAAGCCCTGAAGGCCCAGGCCGAGCAAGCTGAGAAAGACCGTCTGCGCAGAGAACAAGAGAAACTTCGGTAAGAGAGCCGTTCAGAAACTCTTTTTTTAATGAAAGGACTGTTTAGCAGTTTCAAGACATTTTCTTTCTGTCTGAAGGGGACGAGATGAGGAGGACTCCATTGAGATGCCTCGAAGGCCTCAGGAGGAGCCCCGCAGGCGGCCGGAGCAACAGCAGGTCCAGCCGCCACAGCAGCAGCACCAAAATCAGCCGCAAGCCCAGAACCCGGCCCAACCACCCTCGGCCCCACAGCCTTCCCAAGGCCCACCCCAGTCCCCCGCCGCTTCCCAGAGTGCACTTGACCAGCAGAGGGAGCTTGCACGTCGCCGGGAACAGGAGAGGAGGAGGAGAGAGGCGGTGAGTTACAGCTGCAGTCACCTCACTTGTGACACATTAGCTGTCAAAAGTTTTGGGTTGGTACAATTTTTTTTAAAGGTCTCTTATGCCCACCAAGGCTGCATTTATTTGCTCAAAAACAATAATATTATTAAATATTACAATTTCAACTTTTTTTATTTTAATATATTTTAAATGTAATTTATTCCTGTGATGCAAAGCTGAATTACTCCATTCTTTAGTGTCACATGATCCTTCAGAAATTATTCTAATACGTTGATTTGCTACTCAAGAAACATTTCAAATATTCACATCAGTTTAATATTTTTGTGGAACTGATGCAGATTTCTTTGAATAGAAAGTTCAAAAGAACAACATTTAAAGGGGTCATATGATGCTTTTTTAAAGATCATTATTTTGTGTATTTGGTGTAACAGAGCATGTTGACATGCTTTAATGTTCAAAAAACACATTATTTTTCAAATTCTGTACATTATTGTAGGTCCTCTATGCCCCGCCTCTCTCAAACGCTTCGTTTTCTACAAAGCCCC
>NW_015643560.1:277317-313478 GCF_001515625.1 Sinocyclocheilus rhinocerous | reverse complement strand
TCTCTCTCTCTCTGTCTCTCTCACACACACACACGATGCGCAAAACTCCGCATTTGAACAGTCAATAGCAAATACTTAAACTAATAGCAAAACATCAAAACAGTAGCTGATTCAGAAGCGCCAGATTGTCATAGCAAAGTCAGAATTACCTCCTCTCCTAGGTTCACGAAACGGTCGTCCATAAAATGCATTGCTGTTCTGTTGTAAGTAATCTTAAAGATTCCTAAATGCATCTACTCCAGGAAGGCCAAACTTTCGCCTAGAAACACACAGCGTCTCCCTGACATGGCTGCTTCAACACTAACTGCGGTTACTGAAACCACGCCTTCTTTCTTTGCGTGAACATTTGGGCCGCATTATGCTAATATTTCCACATAGTGAGGTAGATATGTGGGGGCGTGTTAGAACGAGCCGTTTTAGGGGGGCGTGGCAGAGTCTTAACTTTTATAAAGAATATCTCTTTGGTTTTGAGACTTTAGTCTTTGCAACTTCAGGGATCTTATCTATGCACAATCAGCTTGTAAAACTCCAAAGAGAAAGGAAAACTTGAAATCGCATCATATGACCCCTTTAAGTAAAAATCTGCTGTAACATTATAAATGTCTTCACTGTCACTTTGATCAATTTAATGCATCCTTGCAGTATAAAAAGATTTGATTTGTTTTTTGTTTTTTTTAATCTTGCTAACCTCAAACTTTTGACCAGTACCTTGTACTAAAGTTGGTACCAATTGTTCTTTAATCACTTTTCCATAAACACGTGCATTTAATTGGAGATCTCCTTATCAGTGTTGTAAATTCAGAAATATTCATTTTTTGTTTTCTTCACCTCTACAGATGGCAGCTACAATTGACATGAATTTCCAAAGCGATTTGATGGCTATCTTTGAGGAGAACTTGTTCTGAAGCGCGAGAGGAAGTGAGAAACTGCGAAACTGCTCATGGATTCCTCTGCACGGACAGAATGAACTCAAAGCAGTAAGGGAAAAAGACCCCATCTGACCACAGGAAACACTGAAGAGGCTGAACTAGCGATGCATAAGCTGAGGCCCTGAGAGGGAGGCTGTAGCTCTCCTTTTGCCTTGGCAGAAAGAGGGACCCTCACACTGGGACGGCACCGCCTCTCCGGCATTCCTCCTGGATTTGCCATTGTTGACCATGGCGGGAAAGAGAGGACTTGTGTGACTCTTAATTCAGAATATGGGAGCAATGGACAATGTAATCGCCGGAGGAATATCTGAACGACAACAATGAAATGTACTGATTCTCTGTACTACGGCATCCATCGACTGCCAGATGTCTGTGGGGGATTAGAAAACGTCTTTGTTTCCTGTTTGATTTGGTTTCCCTCCCATCGTTTCGTTTTCGCTATATCCTTTCCACCCCTTTTTCGTGAGGCAAATGGCAGGATGGGATCGGGGGCACTTATGATCTTCCTCGGGAGAGGAAGTACAGCTCGCCTTACACCTCGTAACCACGACAACACAAACAATATTCACCAGGGGCTGTGACAAATGACTAAACATGGTGTGGTTCACACTGTTATCATGTGCAGATTTTTCATTATGTAGGATCTACTGTAAAAAGGTATTTTCTTAATTACTGTTTTGGTTGATTGGTTGGTTGTATTTTTGTTTCTTTCTTTCTTTTTCGTTGTTTTTCTTTTTTTTTTTTTTTAGATATTTTTAACTCTCTTACCAACACCTTACCCTCTGATGTCTATGCCAAACACCCATATCCTTTTATGCTGATAGCTGAGACCCGAAACGCTTCACTCTTAACATGTCTTTCTAAATATATAAATATATTTTCTTGTTCTCCCCACTCGTCATTAAAAATTTAGGTAGCCTTGTAGAAAATAATCCCTAATATATGCATTATTCTGACAAGTGTTAATTGAGGACAGAATCATGGAGATATACTTTCATTGCTCATCGTTTTCATGTAAACCCGATGAGGAATCTCACCACGGGCCGGAGCATTGACCTGTAAGGGCGGTTTCTGAGTATCCTTTAGTTTGAATATAATTTAAAGAATATGATAACTATTTTAAGTGTATTATACATATAGAAGAAGAACACGCAACTGGTACACGCGTTTGAGAGCGTCATGCGAACAACCAGGCCAACGCGACGGAGCTCTCAGCTGGTTTCTGCATGACTCCTCTTTTCTTTTCACAGATAATTTTTTTACACCTGCACAGAGAGAACTCTGTATGCTGTGCTAGATATAATTACAAAAAATTCGAAAGGAAAAAAAGCTACAAAAAAAATCAAACAGTTCTGATTTATCATTGTTCTTGTTCGATTATAGTGGATGTTCTAATTCTGTTATTTGACTCAGCAAGGGGGGCGGGGGGCACAGTTCGAGACCTTGGCAGGTCCTCTGAGTTTTCTCTTATAGTGTTTTCTCCAGTGCCTGTATTGTATTGCGATTCTAGTTGGCATATATTATGTTCTGGGAGGGCGAGGGAGGGGCACGGTTGGACGGGGAGGGGAAAATTGGGGGTTTAGGGGCGAGAGACAAAAAAAGGAAAGTAAACATTTTATATTTTACCCATTTACAATATTCAGGTTTAAATCTAGTTTTAGCTTGACTTCTTAATTATACACCGAACAACTTAGTTTTTCATTTTCTTGAAACTGTTAAGAGGACATGTCCGATCGTCATCTTCATCAACGTGCATGTGTGTGTGTGTGTGTGTGTCAGGATGTTTGGATGTGTACGTCATGTCAGTACGGTTGTCGGTATGTGGCTGGGGAGGGTGTTTTTACCCGGAGGTTTCAATCGCAACAACACTTCATGCTTTGCGAACTTTTTTGGTTCTTGTTCTTCCTCATGAAGTCCATTTATATAAATATCTATTTTTTCTTTTTCTTTTGTTAATTTGGTCTGTAAAAGTTCAAAGAAGAGAAACACTTCATTCCTTCAAGCCTTTACATGTATTTTCTTTTCCATGGTAACAGTTGGACATTATGTGCCATAGATTCGGATTCTCCGGAGAATGTGTGCTGACCTGCAGCTCAGCAGAGAGTTTGCTTTATTCAGGTATTTTGTTATTTTCTTTTTTTTTTTTCTTTTGGGTTTGTTTAACATTTTCCTCGGTTACTGTTTGTTATGTGTGTTGGCTATCGAGGTCAATGGTTCAATCTGTTATGATCATGAAATAAACTCATCTCTTTTATAGAAAATTAAAATGAAACAAAAATGAGCCTGTCATCACTTTTATCATTTAACAGCTTTATGCACAGTCCACCTGCTGTGTTGTCCATTGTGTTGCTGCATATCAGTCTTCATTCCTCAGAGAGTTGAGGTTGAAATGGTGCAAAGAAACTGGTGCCTTAATATATGAAACTTGTGTAGTTATATTAAGGGTCGTACTGCTTGACTCTTGACCCTTATTACGACTCCAGGGATAATGGTGAATGTCAAGTACATGTACGAACATGTTTCACCCCGAAAACCAATTTTGTGTGACGAAAATGCCAATTTAAGATTTCAATAAAGCAATTGGATTTTTCCCTCTTTGATTTTGGGGTGAAATGTGTCCAGGACATTTCTTGACAGTTTCTCTGAGATTCACCCAAAAAATGAAAATTGTCATTTTCTCACCTCTACCTTTTCAAAAGGAGAATATAGCACAATATTATGGACTCTCAGCCTCAGTCAATATTCACTTTCAATGCGCTTTTTCCATAAAGGTGGCGTAAATGATGACTGAAACATGAGTCGTTTTGAGGAAATTGTGATCCTTTCATTTTACGTGAATTTCTTTCAATTTTCATTAGACGTGGGTAAGCAAAAAAAAAAAAATATATATATATATATATATATATTGCCGGTTGAAGGAGCAACAACTGTATCTGATGTAAAGTTACTGCATGCTTGCATCATATTGCTGCACCTGCATCCGGTCGACGATTGCACGCGCTTTCATAAGCCTGCAGCTGGCTTACGTAAGAGGAAAGAGTCTGCTGGAAGATGGTTTGTTACAAGAATCAAGTTTGAATTACACATCTCGAGTTTTTTTAGTAAATTCAATTACATGTTTGTAAAAATAAATAAAATACACACATGCCCAGAGAAGTATTTTAATTGCGCATGAAAATAAGGCAGTTACTGTGCGTGTTCAGCGCGACCTTTATTTTGACATCTTACAAAACAGGAAGTTCCTGAATGCGTGACTGTCAAACTGTAGGACATGGGGGTTAAAATAGAGGTTTTTAGGGTGAGTTTGATGACATTTACACTTGTAAGCAGGTCGGTCTGTCTAAATAAACTATATATAAATAGACTAAACCATCTTTGGGGGGGTTTAAAAAGACGCACAGAAGCTGTAAACGTCCCACTTAGCTAAACATTAAACTCAGTGCTTTGCTCACTACTGCACGTATGTGAATAACCGATCAAATGTGAATGTCAACAGATTTGTAATGTTTATCATTTTAAACAGATGATGGTGTATCTGTCGTTTCCAGTGGCGATGTTTTGGATATCAAACCAAGCGGAGTATTTTGAGGAATACATCGTGAAGCGAAAGGTTCATAATTGCACTGAGAAGTCAATTTTAATACTGTAGTATTATATATTTAGCAATTCTATATATGCACTTGCTGTTATATGATCAGATTATATTATTACATTTTTCAGAGGGAGATCTTCCCACCTGATGAGAAAATGCATGTAAGTATTTTCTCTTTAATTTGATGCACTCTTGTAATCAAACTGCTTTTACTTGGGTGGTTGCAGTGGTTAGGTTAGGTTAAACCAGGGGTGTCCAAACTCGGTCCTGGGGGGCCGGTGTCCTGAAGAGTTTAGCTCCAGACCCAATTAAACACACCTGAACCAGCTAATCAAGCTCTTATAGGCATACTAGAAACTTAAAGGCAGGTGTGTTGAGGCAAGTTGGAGCTAAACTCTGCAGGACACCGGCCCTCCAGGACCGAGTTTGGGCACCCCTGGGTTAAACGGATCTTTAGGTAGATATTTTACTATTCAGCAGCAACATCCCACAGGAATGCTGAAAATTTACTTAAAAATATGTATAGATTATACAAGTGAGATGCAATGACGTTCTGTTTTTCATGTGGCGTTTCTCATTCTGAAACAGAGGCAAGAACTGGAGGATTTCAAGGAGCGCATGAGAAACCGGAGGGAGCAGAAGATGCTGAAACAGATGGGCATGCAGTCTGAGGAATGACTATAAAACAACAGCACTTGTTATTGCATCATAATGCAACTGTGGGATCAAGCCTTTATGTGAACATAGAAACACTAATGCTTCTCCCAAAGTGTCAAACCATATAGTTGAAAACAGAAGAAGAATATTGTTTCCGGGCGTAATTTAATAAATGGGTGGGGGAAATGTATATTTTTGTAAATATATAATATATATTTCATTGCCTTTGAACATTCACAATCAAATGGTTTGACTTTATTGTGTGTGATACTACTTTTTTAATATGTGTAAAAACAGTTTTTGTTGTTGCTGTGTTTTTTTTGCTTTTTTTTCAAAATTGAAAATCAATTAAAATATATTCCATTTGAATTGTATTATCCATATGGTCATAATATAGTTTCATGTAATAATTTAAATAACAGATGTATTAAGGGTTCAATACAAGCTCGATCAACAGCATTTGTGGCACAATGTTAATTACCATAAACATAATTTATACTCATTCTTGGAGTTTACAATGAAGTACTTTTGAAAGAGCATTTGAAAAGCAATAATACAAAGCTTTTATACAATTACTTGTGCGTTTGAGTTGTACAACTATTTAAACCAAATCTTACAGTCTCTAGGGTTTGTCATGGCAACAAAATTGCAAAGTGTCCCCCCCCCTCCCACACTAAAAACATGTTATCACGTATAGTTTACATATTGTGGCTATACTGTAACTGGATATTTTTGGCCCCATTAATTTCTATTGTAATGAAACGGAACATGCTGATGTCATTCATTTTATGAAGAATTTTGAAAAAAAAAAATCTGATGCAACACCTTTGACAGATGTATTAAGGGTTCAATACAAGCTCGATCAACAGCATTTGTGGCACAATGTTAATTACCATAAACATAATTTATACTCATTCTTGGAGTTTACAATGAAGTACTTTTGAAAGAGCATTTGAAAAGCAATAATACGAAGCTTTTATACAATTACTTGTGCGTTTGAGCTGTACAACTATTTAAACCAAATCTTACAGTCTCTAGGGTTTGTCATGGCAACAAAATTGCAAAGTGTCCCCCCCCCCTACACTAAAAACATGTTATCACGTATAGTTTACATATTGTGGCTATACTGTAACGATATTTTTGGCCCCATTAATTTCTATTGTAATGAAACGGAACATGCTGATGTCATTCATTTTATGAAGAATTTTGAAAAAAAAAAATCTGATGCAACACCTTTGATAAAAGTGAATGTAAAAAACTATATGTGGCAATAACTAGTGGACAGTAAGCGCTAATTGAGATGATGTGCAGATCTTCTGCAAGCTCATACAGATGTTACTTATGTCACCACACCTGTCCCAAGTTCTAAGACACTATGGACATGTCCCTACCAATATCCAGTGACTACTGAATTGTCACTAGAATTACATTCGATCAAACCGTTACAATATATTCATATACAGCGACTGTTGTCCATCGGTGTTTTGTGAGTTTTATTTCTTTCTTTCTTTAACCAACCAGGGATGTCCCGTTAAGAATCTCTTTCACAGGAGCGTCCTGTCTCAGATCTTTTCCTGTACTCTCGAGCCTCCAAATAAGGCTTGCTGTAAGGCTAATAATCTTTGGCCGCACCTGAAATGGGTTGTTGACATTACCTGAGAAGTTAAGTACGTTAAACCTGGCTCATTAAAGGGTGACCATGTTGCATTGATGAAGCAAGAAGAACGTAAAATGTACATGCACAGTTCATTTGAATGATAAAGTTTAGCCTCTTGAATTGAATGCTGTTAAACTGAATGTACGAAGCAAACTGTTTGCTGTAATATCCACACTATTAACAACACCGGACATGCAGCTTTTCTGTCTTTACTTTTAGAAGAGCAACTCCTTCGTAGCGTTTGCCTGTGTTTTTTCTTTTCCATAGGAAGTGAAAAGGGAGAAATTAGAGACTAGGGTGAAATTTTCACCTTGGCTCATTTTCATATAAATTTATGCTTACAAGCAAACAGTGTTCATTCCCAGGTTGTGGAAACACTGTGCAGCACTGCCTCCTGCAGGAATATATTTACACTGAAAACAACGACTTATCACACAACTAGTTCTGTTAAACGGGGTCAGGAGCTGTCCAGAACGGTCAAGAAACTTTTAACTTTCTTGGTGTTTTTTTTTTTTAATTATTATTAATTAATTATTGATATTGTGTGTTAGATAATTTTTTAACCATTAGGTCACTCCACAAAGATCAGCGATCAATTGAATCTGTTTTTTAAGTAGCATTTATTATGGACAGGTTCTTTTTGCCGCAAATTACTCATCTAGAATAGAAAACAAAGTTTGATTAATTTACTCTCGCGACGCTTTAAAAAAAAAAAACAGGCGGTTACTTCAATTGTAAACGAACACATTATTGACTTAATGCAATCAGACAGAATATTATTATTTTCCCAGCCCATACATAAAAATAAACAGAAAGACTATAAAACTGGAAAATAAATGCTGTGTATCAACCACTGATCTATGTATAATGATCAGTGGTATCAACCCTTATTTGAGTGCTGCTGCTGCAACAACAGGTTATGTTTATGTTTAAAGTTTTAAATTAGAACGATCTGCTGTTCCGCTCAGCCCTGGAGTCACGTGATGACGATATCATAATGGTGTGACCTGTGACGTTATCGGAGTTTTAGAACTTTTAAATTGTTCTTAAATATGTCTTTGCACTTTTTATAAAGCCAGCACCTTAACACTGCCACAGCAAACAGTCCTTTGACTACACTTTACTGCACTAACTGTAGTTATTTAATTTCAATGGAAATAATGTAAATTCCAAATAAATAACCAGTATAGTAACATGAGGGGGTCTAGTTTATTTTAACGGTTTACAAAATTTGTATAACCAGTTTGTTTGACACCACAGTTTTTATAAAATATTGCCATGGTAATAATAACAAGAAGCCATCCATCGTTTTTGTTCCTTTGTAGGCTAATGTGTTTGCCTCGAAGACTTTTATTTTGACAAGAATTTATTTTGACTTTTATTTTGAATTTTATCTTCCGGGTTTTCTTGTACAACAGGGCGTGGATGAGTTTCAGTCATTTCTGCCTTCACAGGCCTGCTGGAGGAAGCTGTCAACAGGGAAGTGTCAAGATGGCCCCGAGTGGACTAAAAGCGATCGTAAACGAGAGTAAGTTTGAGTTAATCTTGCAATACGGTCTTTAAAACGTATGCTGTTCGTGTAGCAAATGTTTCAGAGCTTACATAAGAATATATTAGCCTGTCAGGATGAATAATCATAACAACAGGTGTACAGTGAGGGCTCGATACGTCATAATGGACCAAACTTCCGTATGAAGCTGCTGAAGTTTACACACACACACTTTAACTTTTATTCACTACAACTTCAACAAAGATTAACTACTTTACTCAACACTTTTACTCCTCAGAAAATGTCATTTGTGTAATTGGAGGGGATAACAGACTTGTTTGCACTGCATTATTTAATAAATGTTGTGTCAGTTGTGGTCTTGTGATCAACCTCACGCCGGACATAACAAAAACACAGGAAATGGCACCTTTTTTTTAAAAAAACTCTTGTGACAATGCACAACACCCTACACACTAACTAATATTGTTACATTATTACAATATTAGCTATTACTACATTTCACCAGGCCTATATTTTATTCTCATTTATCATAAGCATATAGATGTCATCCACGGCTGCTTTATCAAGATTTCTACTCTTCCTTCTTGCCGAATTTAACAATATAACAGCAACTGTATTTGGATTAGAACTTTTTGCAGCCTCATGCATAATAAAAATAATCACATTTGTGATATCTATCTATCTATCTATCTAAATAACCTTTATTAACCAGGGATGCAATTTGAGAACCAAACCTTAACATCAGTCATTTATTTATTTCTTATTTTTGTTAGTCCTTGTTTTGAAGCAAATCCTCCAGGAAGACATTTAACCTGCTTTATAAAGCTAAAGCTCATCATCATAAGGCTTAGCATCATTGTAAATGCCATAAACCAACTGCTTTCTCATAGTTTTCCTGTAATAAACACTATAGGTGATGTTGTCTAACTACATTGCTGATCCCATTTGTCTGTAGAAATCCTCAGTGGTGTCATCAAGAGTGTGAAGAAAGATGGGGAATGGAAGGTAATATTGGTACAGTAGAGTGACATTTTATTCTTTTCGATCTGTTTCCAAATAACTCACTGTATCGTTGTTGTGTGTATTTAGGTGCTCATCGTGGATCACATCAGTATGCGGATTCTGTCCTCTTGCTGTAAAATGTCTGACATCATGGCAGAGGGCATTACAAGTGAGTATATTTCTTTTTTTTTCTTTCACAGGTCAGTTTAGTATGTGATAATGTGATTCTCACAAGGTTTCACTGTAAAACACTTTTCATTATAAAAATGCCAGTGTCAGATATTAAAGTGTGAAAGGTGTTTTTTACATTAGGCTGCTAGCTGTTGCAAATTTTCCGTTGTGCTAAAGAGGTTTTTATTGCAAAATGTGTCGGTATTACGCTTCACTGCTTGTCCCATGAACCACTAGGAAAAATCTTGTATTAAGAAAACTAGATGTGAGGTGTCCTGTTTTCTTCACAGTTGTGGAGGACATTAACAAGCGGAGGGAGCCGATCCCTAGTCTGGAGGCCATTTACCTCATCTCCCCTTTGCCAAAAGTGAGCCTCTTTACTACCACACATCTCACAGTTGAAGTGTTAATATAATGCCCAGTGTTGTTAAAAAATTCTCTTTTAATTTTAATGACCTCATATCTGTATTTCAGTCAATTCATTCTCTAATTGGTGATTTCAAAGACGCAGCCATCACATACAAAGCAGCACACATCTTCTTTACAGACAGTAAGACAATTGATTTGACTATTTGCTTTGATGTTTCTGTTTTGAAGACAGTCCATCATGGTTGCCTACAGTGCATGGTCTGAATTTGTGTAGTTATTATATTGTCTATCTCTGTTCATCCTGCATTCAGCTTGTCCTGATGGGCTTTTTGCTGAGCTTGGGAGGCCAAGGGTTGCCAAGGCCATCAAAACCCTGAAGGAAATCAATGTGGCTTTCATACCATATGAGTTGCAGGTGCGTGGTAGCATTGCAAGCACATACAGCAACTACTGTTCAAAAGTCTGGGGTCGGTAAGATATTTTAAGAAACATAATAAGAAACATTTCTTATTATAATTAATTTTGAAAACACATATGTGCTGCTGCTTTTTTTTGTGGAAATCATGATACATTTTTCTAGGATTCTTTGAATAGAAATCTGAATAGAAATCCTTTACATTATATATAAACATGTCTTTACTGTTACTTTTTTTTGTCAATTTAATGCGTCCTTGCTGAAAAAAAGTATTAATTTCTTCTTTTTTTTTAATTCTTACTGACCCCAAACGTTTGGCTGTGATGTGGTGGTGAGTTTTGCATGAGTTTTCACATTTTCTTCAAAAAAGTAAAAATCTAGTTGTTTCTGACACACTCTGTTTTTGTTGCAGGTGTTTACTCTGGACAACCCCAGTTCCTTCCACTCTTTCTACAGCCCATCTCAGACTAATCTAGATGATAGGACCAGGATGATGGAGGCCATGGCCGAGCAGATCGCCACACTCTGTGACACACTGAAGGAATACCCAGCCATCCGCTACCGCCAGTACTGATGCCCTTTCACTCCCAGTTCTCACATGCACTTGGCAATACTTTTGGTTTCCTGGTGTAATATGATTAGTTTTAAGTGTATAGTAAACCAACTGTGTTTCTCTAAGGGGCCCAAAGGAGAATTTCACACTGGCTGAGATGGTGATGGACCGTCTGAATGCACATAAAGCAGACAATCCCAGTATGGGAGAGGTGAGATGTTGGGATATTTATAATGCACTAATAGTTTTATTGTTTTTTTTGTTTGTTTGTTTTTCTAAGCAACGTCTATCTTGTCACACTTATACTTCAAACTTTCTTCAGTTTCTTAAATTTAAAGTGACAGTTCTTAACTGCTTTATCATTTCTTACTCTGTTTTCTGGACTATTTTCTCTTCTCTCTGTTTTTTTTTTTTCCCTGTTCTTGTCTGTCAGCTGATATTTTCCTGAGCTTCAGGTGGGTGTCAATGCAAATCTTATTTTTTAATTTATTTTTTGTCATGCTCTGCTGCATCTATGTTCCTCTTACTTTTTTTACTTCTAACCTCCCATCTGTTTTCCCTTGGATCCTTCTTTTCATTTTCTGAAATTTCAGAATATTCTTCAATTCAGTTGCAATCACCAGAGCTTGTTCCAGTCAGCTTTAGAAAATAAATATTAATAGAAAAAACAGTAGATAAATGGTAAATAAAAATAGTCCCTTAAAACCCCCAGTGAACAAGCCTAAGGTGACAGAAGTGAAAAAGAAGGCCTTAGGATGTTTCAATAGATGAGGAAGGAACCAAGGGAGGAACCAAGACTCATCTGGGGAAGCCCTCCTCCCCGGGCTGACACCAGACATTGCGTTAACAAAAAAAAATTCCAGTTTGGTCGAGTATATAAAATGTCACTGGACAGTTGAACTTTTTTAAAGGGGTCATATGAGGAAATACAGTATGGTAGGGGCGTAACATTTCCGTCTCACGCTTGAGGTATTCGGCCAATCACAACGCACTAGATAGCTGGCCAATCACAGCACACCTTGCTTTTCAGACCGATGAGCTTTGTAAAAATCGACGCGTTTCAGAAAGGCGGGGCATAGAGGAGAAACAATAATGTACAGTATGTGGAAAATAATGTGTTTTTTTAACCTTAAACCGCATAAACATTTAATTACACCAAATACACAAAATAATGTTCTTTTTAGCAGCATCATATGACCCCTTTAAGATTTATAACATAATATAGTTTAAATCGCAATTTAACAACCTTGTCTGACTATGAGCCTGTTTGGTTGTAAAAAGCTAGTGACACCTATCATTAAACCAAAAAAACAAAACCACACACACACACACAAACACACAATGGGTCTTTCTTGTCATAGGTGACATTTAATAAAGACACTGACTAATGAATTTAGTGACAATTCAGTGATCTATGCTGTTTGCAACAAATATACAAGAAAAAAACAGCTAGATTTTAATTTTGTATAAGGAATTACAAAACATACAAGCCTATATTTTAATGAAATACAACATCTGTTTCATGGCTGGTGAGTTAATTTTGGACCCTGACCAATGTTCCCTCTAATTTTTTTTCTTGCTGAGCAAAACTTTTCTCTATTGGGCGGACATTTCGGCCACCTGAGCAAAAACATTCTTTGATATTGATACTTTTTATTCAGCAAGAATGCATTAATGTGATCAGAAATGGCAGTAAAGACATTTATAATGTTACAAAAGTTTTTATATCAGGTAAATTATGTTCTTTTGAACTTTCAATTAATCAGAGGATCCTGTTAAGGTTCTACAAAATTAACTTGATTTCTGAAGGATCATGTGACACTGAAGACTGGAGTAATGATGCCGAAAATTCAGCTTTGCATCACAGGAATAAATTACGTTTTAAAATATATTGAAATAGAACATAGTTATTTTAAATTGCAATAATATTTCACAATTGTTTTTTTAACATCTAAATGTAGCCTTAAAGAGCATGAGAGACTTCTTACAAAATCATTTTTAAAATACTTACCAACCCCAAACTTTTAAACGCTAGTGTACATTAAAAAGAGAAAAAATATATTGGCTCTTTGTTGTAAAAGTGACAGACAAGCATATTAAGCAGATTATGTCTGACATTGAAACCCGTCTAACACACTGATACATTTCCCTGGTTTGTTTGTTCTTTAAAAAAATCCACACTTGAAGGAACTAATTGAAATTTATCTTCCTGGGCAGGGCACGGATAAAGCTCGCTCCCAGCTGCTTATAGTGGACCGTGGATATGATCCCATCTCTCCAATCCTGCATGAGCTGACCTTTCAGGCTATGACTTACGATCTGCTAGACATCGAACAAGACATTTACAGGTGCGTGCTTGTATGCTTTTCCAGAGATGCCTCCAGTACCCATTATAATCAAACAGAAGTGTCCATTTTACACCAGCTGTGACCAGTTAATCTTAGCAGTGGTGTATGAAATCATTACTGTTACTTATGAAATGCTGCATATTGTTGGCAGGTATCAGACGACAGGGATCGGAGAGGCTCGAGACAAGGAAGTGTTGCTGGACGAGGACGATGAGCTGTGGGTGCAGCTGCGGCACATGCACATAGCAGACGTCACCAAGTAAGAGCAGCTCAACCAACACGCCTCCTGCCTCTCTGCTGGCCTTTTGTGCTGATATCTTCTGTTCTGTTTCAGGAAGGTGACGGAGCTGCTACACACCTTCTGTGAGAGTAAGAGGATGAACACAGACAAGGTACACACACATTCTGTGTCCACTACTGATGATGTCACGCTGAACATCAGCAGATGTGTCGGTGTCATATAGAAGTTCAGATTCGTTTGCACTGACAATTAAAAACCGAGCTATTTATGGTGGTTTATGGTTTAAAATAATTAAACAAGGCAGCACTTCACATAATAAGGTTCCATTGGTTAAAATTAGTTAATGCATTATGTATCATGATAATTTCAAATTTCTAGAGCATTTATTAATATAGGTTAATGTTACTTTATAAATATACTGTGGTTCATTAACTCATGATTGCTTATCATATATTAACATTAATTAATTAATGTTAAAGGGGACATAACACACACAGTTTCTGCCAATCTCCTGTTAATCTTGAGTATCTATAGAGTAGCATTACATCCTTCATATTTCCGAAGAGCCTTTAGTTTTATCAGATTTATCAAAGACAGAAACAGCAGTACCGCTTCTCTCAGAAAACAGTCGAGCTCCTGGAGGCGTGCTGTGGGCGGAGCTAAAGAGTCACGAGCACGCAAAGCTTTTGTGTAGCGATCATCTGCAAGCTGTGACATCGACAAATAAGACGGGAACAAAAACTTTATTGACTTAAATTTTTATTTAATTTGTTTATAAAACATTTGTCACCGAAATGCCGGGAACAAACAAACACATTTGCACAACTCTGTTGCTGCCCCGGAGAAACAAACTGCATCCACTCTTCCCTTAACACTGGGTTCTTTGGGAAGCTGAACAAGGTTATCTTTCCCTCACAACCAAAAACACACTTCTTTGGTGACATTGTTGATTTCGTGGTCTAAAAACAAAATGACAAGTCCTTCTTGAGCAAGTCCTGTGCAGCGCTGCTGACGGCTTCCGTAACCTGAATGAAGCACATTGATGGGCCGCTCTTGCTCTTGCTCTGGTTGATGTGTGCGCGCTCTTCTGCCCAGCTCTTCAGCCCTTTATGAATTCCCATACAGGGCCATACTCGAAAAAAACTTTCCGAAAATTATACGAACCCTGAAGGAGTGTATTTGGCACAGAAATACTGTCATACGTCCAACTCATTTTTTGAAACTTTGGCCATGTTTAGCATGAGAATCCAACTCTTTAACTGTGTAAATGAGTCAGCATGCATGAAATAGCATTAGACCTCCCCTTTAATTTACACATCTTGAAATTTAAGAGAGTGTAAGTAGTGTGAGCTGAATGTAATGTTTTCAGCCACATAGATGTATGTTAATACAGTCTCTTGACAATTCGTTAGTCTTGTACGTTTTGGCGAATTGGTGGCTAATTCGGACATTTGTATGATCTCTTTCGTACGTTTTTGTAGGATCGGCTCACATCCCAGTAAAGGTTATGTTTAGGGCTGGGGTTAGGAGTGGAACTCCATGCTTGCTTTTTTTTCTTACACGGTTTTGCACGATTTGCATTGTACGATTTTAGATGAAATTGCCACTTTGTAAAATAATTACGTTTTTCTGTGAGATTGGGATTAACTGGTTAATGGGGTTAATTGCAATTAAATGAAAAGGATTGTAGTTTAAATTAATATTAAATGCAATTAGCTGTACTTTATTGACCCACTTAAGCAGGACTTAAGTACATCTTTATACATAATAATAAATACATAATGATTTAAAATGTATTTTAAAGTAAATTTTTACATTTGACATTACATACAAAGTGTGTACTTAAGTGGCATTTTATTTCATTAATATTGTAATATCTGCAAGTTCATTTGAAGTACACTACAAGTGCAAATTCAGTTAAGCACACTTTTAACAATCAACACTTCTACAGGGCAAAAATGTTGACTTTTTATTTAAATTTTGATGAAAAACAATAAACAAATTGACTTTTTTACAAAAACCCTATTTTTAGGAGTGGAACTCCATGCTTGCTTTTTTTTCTTACACGGTTTTGCACGATTTGCATTGTACGATTTTAGATGAAATTGCCACTTTGTAAAATAATTACGTTTTTCTGTGAGATTGGGATTAACTGGTTAATGGGGTTAATTGCAATTAAATGAAAAGGATTGTAGTTTAAATTAATATTAAATGCAATTAGCTGTACTTTATTGACCCACTTAAGCAGGACTTAAGTACATCTTTATACATAATAATAAATACATAATGATTTAAAATGTATTTTAAAGTAAATTTTTACATTTGACATTACATACAAAGTGTGTACTTAAGTGGCATTTTATTTCATTAATTTTGTAATATCTGCAAGTTCATTTGAAGTACACTACAAGTGCAAATTCAGTTAAGCACACTTTTAACAATCAACACTTCTACAAGGCAAAAATGTTGACTTTTTATTTAAATTTTGATGAAAAACAATAAACAAATTGACTTTTTTTACAAAAACTCTATTTTGTACCTAATTCATGCTACTTCATCCCTCAGGCCTGGAGAAGTGCCCATACAAGGAATGCCACCCTTTATGACGTCATACAGGGCCATTCTCGAAAAAAAACTTTCCGAAAATTATACGAACCCTGAAGGAGTGTATTTGGCACAGAAATACTGTCATACGTCCAACTCATTTTTTGAAACTTTGGCCATGTTTAGCATGAGAATCCAACTCTTTAACTGTGTAAATGAGTCAGCATGCATGAAATAGCATTAGACCTCCCCTTTAATTTACACATCTTGAAATTTAAGAGAGTGTAAGTAGTGTGAGCTGAATGTAATGTTTTCAGCCACATAGATGTATGTTAATACAGTCTCTTGACAATTCGTTAGTCTTGTACGTTTTGGCGAATTGGTGGCTAATTCGGACATTTGTATGATCTCTTTCGTACGTTTTTGTAGGATCGGCTCACATCCCAGTAAAGGTTATGTTTAGGGCTGGGGTTAGGAGTGGAACTCCATGCTTGCTTTTTTTTCTTACACGGTTTTGCACGATTTGCATTGTACGATTTTAGATGAAATTGCCACTTTGTAAAATAATTACGTTTTTCTGTGAGATTGGGATTAACTGGTTAATGGGGTTAATTGCAATTAAATGAAAAGGATTGTAGTTTAAATTAATATTAAATGCAATTAGCTGTACTTTATTGACCCACTTAAGTACATCTTTATACATAATAATAAATACATAATGATTTAAAATGTATTTTAAAGTAAATTTTTACATTTGACATTACATACAAAGTGTGTACTTAAGTGGCATTTTATTTCATTAATTTTGTAATATCTGCAAGTTCATTTGAAGTACACTACAAGTGCAAATTCAGTTAAGCACACTTTTAACAATCAACACTTCTACAAGGCAAAAATGTTGACTTTTTATTTAAAATTTTGATGAAAAACAATAAACAAATTGACTTTTTTACAAAAACCCTATTTTGTACCTAATTCATGCTACTTCATCCCTCAGGCCAACATCAAAGATCTGTCTCAGATGCTGAAGAAGATGCCACAGTACCAGAAAGAACTGAGCCTGGTACGACTTCTCACATAACACATCTTCGTTCTTTCCTTAAAAGTTTTATCTCAAGGTGATTTAAACCTTGTGTTTGTATTCTTGACAGTACTCCACCCATCTGAACCTCGCTGATGCCTGCATGAAGAAGTTCAAGAACTCATTAGACAAGCTTTGTGAGGTGGAGCAGGTCAGTGCTTCCTGGTTTGGATTCAGACCAGATTTGATCATTTCTGAAGCATTGTATGACACAGTATTTCATTTTATGAATTTAATATATGCTAGTGATATGTATATTTTGTGAGGTTACATGCAACCATATGTTCTGATGATCTTTAAAACACAATTTATAATGTTTATGGGCTGATTTCAGAGTGTCTTTCCTTATTTCTAAGCTTCTTATTGTAAATTTATGCAACAGCTTGTGTGCTGAGCTTTGACCTTGAGCTTGAGTGCTGAACTTTGACCTGAAGTAAAATAATGTACAGGAAGCTGTTGCATAATTTTTGAAAGTACCAACAACATGGCTAGACATTGTACAGCCATCTCCCTGTTTTATGTATAGCAGATGGAGGGGTTTTACTAAGAGCATTGCTCTGGCTGTGGATGTATTATAACCAGCTGGTAATGACTGGACATGACTGTTCTTTATGTGCTGTGTGTATAACACTCGGCGGTCTGCTGATGGATAATCTCAACTGCCTCCTATTGTGATGGACTCACATGCTTATGACTTAAACTTGAATTATTTTATGTAGTTGTTATGTAAACATCTACCTCAACATCTGCCTCTGACTAATGGCTGTGAAGTTCCAGCTTTTTAACAAAAAAATAAATAAATAAACAAATAAAATAAAATACAATTTTTAAAATAAACTACAAACTAAAAAATTCACACAATTAATGGTTATGTTTTGGATATGTCTTGAGGGGCAGTAAAATATTACATGCATAATCTTGCTTCCTTGTTTCCTTTGAATAATTTTATTAAAGGGATAGTTCACCCAAAAATGAAAATTTGATGTTTATCCGCTTACCCCCAGGGCATCCAAGATGTAGGTGACTTTGTTTCTTCAGTAGAACACAAACGAAGATTTTGAACTCAAACCGTTGCAGTCTGTCAGTCATATAATGTCAGTGGATGGGAATCACGGCTTTGAGAGTCATAAAACATACACAAACAAAACCAAATTAAATCCTGTGGCTCGTGATGATACACTGATGTGAAAAGACACAAAACGATCGGTCTCTTAAAAAGGCAAATTAAAGTTAGAATAAGTCACATATATCTCATATGAATGCATAAATTAATTTGGACCATTCCAATACATTTAGGAGAATATATTGGCACATTCGGGTGCATGCATAAACAGAATGGGGAAAAAAATCTTTGCATTTGTCACACACCAGATCAAGTCAAGGGAGTTGTTTATTATCCACTGATGTGGTGCATTACATGAACGTCAGGGAGAGAGTGCAAATATGTTTTGTTTTAATTGTAGCCTACGTAGTATATTGTTTAGTTCAAAACTTAAAATGTCCTTAAATTATATATAGTTATATAAATATTTATATAATTATATATTAGGCTATAGATAATATTTTGATTCCCAACCACCAGAGGTCATCATTGACTGACAGCCAAAACCTTAAAGGGATAGTTCACCCAAAAATGAAAATTTGATGTTTATCTGCTTACCCCCAGGCCACCTATCTCTCAAATGGACCATTGACACTCCTAATTGAGATTGTAGATAGTGTCAATGGTCCATTTGAGAGATAGGGGGCGGTAATGCACTTATAAGTCTGCGATCCGCCATAAAGCAAGAAGAAGAAGATGCGTCACGTGCAGGCTGAAGAAGACACGAACGCGCTCAGGACAGTTCAGACATAGCGGCGAAAATCAGAGGTAAAAAACTATATAAATACTGTTCAGTTTCTTGTACAGACCGATCGTATTGTGTCTTTTCACATCAACGTATCATCATGAGCCGCAGGGTTTAATTTGGTTTTGTTTGTGTATGTTTTATGACTCTCAAAGCCGTGATTCCCATTCACTTACATTATATGACTGACAGACTGCAACGGTTTGAGTTCAAAATCTTCGTTTGTGTTCTACTGAAGAAACAAAGTCACCTACATCTTGGATGCCCTGGGGGTAAGCAGATAAACATCAAATTTTCATTTTTTGGTGAACTATCACTTTAACATCTTATTCAGCTGAATTTATTATGGAAAAAATATTTAGTTTGTCTCATCAATTTGTACGATTTTATGATTCCAAGACATTTAAAAACTATTTTGTTGTAACAAACAAATGTTGGAATAGAGATTTAGTTTCAGGATTTTTGGTCTCTCCTCGGACAGTCTTCATCCCTGAATCACTTTAGACGCTGTTTGTGGTATTTACAGAAACAATGAAACAAGCTGTAACTATACACTACCTTTCAAAAGATTTGCGGCAGTAAGATTTTTTTTTAAAGAAATTCATACTTTTATTCAGCAAGGATGCATTAAATTGATCAAATGTGACAGTAAAGATTTTACATTATTACAAAAGATTTGTTTTTAAAAAATGCTGCCTATATTTTGAAATATCTATTCATCAAAGAATCCTGAAAAAAATGTATATATATTTATATGATGCTGCACAACTGTTGTCAACATTGATAATAATAATAAATGTTTCATGAGCAGCAGATCAGCATATCAGAATGATTTCTGAAGGATCATGTGACACTGAAGACTGGAGTAATGATGCTGAAAATTCAGCTTTGCATCACAGGAATAAATTACCTTTTAAAATATAAAACAGTTATTTTTTAAAATTGTTATAATATTTCAGGATATTTCTGTTTTTACTATATTTTTGATCAAATAAATGCAGCATAAGATATTTCATTTAAAAGCATTAAAAATCGTACCGACCCCATACTTTTGAAACTAGATCATAACTAGATTATATCAATGTGAGATTATAACATAAAAAAAAAATTCTCAGTCTGATCACTTAGAACAGCAATAAAACATCTCTCTCCAACAAGCCGCATGATTTGAGGTATCATTCACATCCATAAAAAATGTTGCATGATGAAGTTTAATTATTATAATAATTAAATAGCTAATAAATGATATGCATTATTCAGCCGTAATGTTCTCAGAAGTAATTTTGCATTTCCTCTGTAGGACTTGGCTATGGGATCAGATGCTGAGGGGGAACCAATCAAAGATGCTATGAAGAGTATCGTTCCTGTTCTGCTCAACACTGAGGTCGAACCCTACGACAAGATTCGCATCATACTGCTGTACATCTTCCATAAGAAGAAGGGTATGAATGCTTGCATTTATGCATGACTTTATTTAAGACTGACAGCTTAAACTCTCGATGAATTAATCAGATGTGATTCATCCTTACACACAGGCATTGGGGAAGAGAACCTCACAAAACTCATCCAGCACGCAAACGTGCAGCAGGACAAGAACATCATCACCAACCTGCAGCACCTGGGCTGCCCCATCATTACTGGGGTAAGATGAGGCACTCTGATATGCAGTCTGCAGATGTCTTTCCTTTCCTTATTTCTGTCTTTCCTTATTCATGAACACAGCTGTACTGATTTTCTTCACAGGTAATAACTGTCCAGGGCCTAAGGAGGTTAACAAATTACAGTTACACGTTATTTTAAGGTGTTACAGTGTAATTATACATTTAAGTACTGAGTAATATTAAGTAACTACATGTACTTACTATATGGTTAGGGTTTGGCTTAGGGTTACTTGCATGTAATTATGCACAATTAATTGTTATTATAATAGTAAGTACATGTAACATGTGTAACAAGGACACCTTAAAATAAAGTGTTACCCAAATTACTAACATATTCTCGGCCTTGTCTTTCAGGGCGCTAATGCTGGTAAGACTCTGCCTGACAGGAAAGAGCGCACAGAATCCACGTATCAGCTCTCCCGGTGGACACCCACCCTTAAAGATGTGATGGAGGTCAGGAAATGCTGTCCGTAATATTTTTATAATCATGTAAGAATGTAATTATTCTCATTTAAATTCCTTTGGCTCTGCAGAATATCATTGATGACAAGTGTGACAGGAAGCAATGGCCGTTCCTGTCTGATCCCGCCCCCATCACCACCACAACCACTACAGTCAGGTACCAGCACTGCTCACAGCCGCACAGACACAAGAGACAGTAGTGACTGAACAGATCAATTACACATCATAATGCAGCTTTTGTGTTGTCCGTTTCTAAACTTTTAGACTAAACAGTCACCTGACCTGACAATGTCGAGCCAAAAAGAGAATTTAATGGCCTCTACTATTTACATTTGTAATATTGTGAAAAAATATAATTCATTGCTTGTTGTAATTGGTATTATCACCTTAAATTAATATCCATATAATTTAATATTTATAACTCAATATGGGTCATTCAGAGGATTTGTACCTGAAAATTTCAAGTTATAATTTCATAAATTTTTGCAGCTGAACTTAAAAACGTAAAGTTGTAACCATTAAATACTATGAGTACATAACTGAGTAAATACTGGTAGTATCACTCACTATTTATTTTATTTTATATTTTATTTAATTATTTTCACATCAGTGGTACCAGGATCTCCATATACAAAATTAACACTACCTACACACAATCTGAGTTGGAACAGGAGACATCAGAGAAAGAAATGAAAAATAAATAAATAAATGCACAATTTAATTGAGTAAAAATAAAAATTTAAACATAAATAAAGATATGATAATGAAATAAAAAAAATGAATAAAATAATAATGAAATGAAGTAATTTGTATTCATTAAGAAAGTCCAACACAGTTTGGTTTTAAAACATGCATTGTTAAAGGTCAATGACTGAAAAACAAAGACCAAAAAAATCAATAAAGCATGATATTTCTTAATTTACACAAAAACAATATTTAGGTTGAATTAGATCTTAGGAGACATGCAAATGTACAGATATTCCAACAAAAAAACAAACATTAATGTTTTATTTTAGAATTTCTTTTGCATTACTCATTGGACAGATTTAAAAGGATCAAGCAATGTGGCTAATTTCACTTTTTTTTATTTTTTATTATATGAGTATTAAGTCATGGATACACACAGAAATTTACACAAAAACAATATTTAGGTTGAATTAGATCTTAGGAGACATGCAAATGTACAGATATTCCAACAAAAAAACAAACATTAATGTTTTATTTTAGAATTTCTTTTGCATTACTCATTGGACAGATTTAAAAGGATCGAACAATGTGGCTAATTTCACTTTTTTTTTTTTTATTATATCAGTATTAAGTCATGGATACACCCAGAAAACAAATAAAAAATGAACCATAGACAGAATTTTTTTTATTTTTTTGGACAAGTCATGGTTTGCACTAAACCGTTGAGGTTTCAGTGCTACAAACGACACACTACTTTGCATGTGGTCTGACATTACTGTCGAATCCTATTCCAGCAGCGCACGGTTTGGACACTGGCACAAGAACAAGTCTGCCACAGAGTACCGCAGCGGCCCGCGCCTCATCATCTTTGTGATTGGCGGCGTGACACATTCAGAGATGCGCTGCGCTTATGAAGTGACCCGGGCCACCGAGGGCAAATGGGAGGTTCTGATTGGTGAGAGGAGACGACTTACGGCGTATTGCATAATTCACCGCACAGCATTTATTGTTTTCATTGTTGTTTAAAATGTCAAATATCGTTTTCTTCGGCAGGATCAACTCACATTCTTTCTCCAACCAACTTTTTGAATGACCTAAAGAATTTGGACCAGCCTGCACCCGTTTAGCAGTACATGACTGAAGAGATTCATCCCGCTGAACTCATGTGAAACCTTATACTCAGAAAGTTAAGTTTCTCTCAAAGGACCAGTAAAAAGACACATTTTCGATCTTGCTTACTGATTATTTGCTGTCTTTTAAAGTAGTCATTTTAATTACCCAAGTTAAGCTGGTGGTATATGTATGTATATATATATTAAAGCTGTTGAAGACTGATGTTTAATTTAAAAGAAAAATGATATATATGTATGACGATATATGTGAAATTATTTGAGGCCCCATTTGCCAAAGGCTTATAATTGTGCAGATAAGTGGATTAAATCTTGCCTTACACCATTTAAATATCAGTCCTATCACGTTCTGATGTGATTTGAACATCTCTTTAGACTGGAACAAATGATCATAATGGATTTCTAGTTTTAATCGTACTACCACTGTAAGCCAGCACAATGTAGATTTTTGCAGGTTTTTGCTTATACGATAAAGCAAGATAAGCCTGCTTATAGTACAGTTGCCTATTTCTGATTTTCAGTCAGTTTTTGTTATATTTTCTGCTCCTGTGTTGGTGAAGGCATCAGAGGTTTCATCTCAGTATAGATGTCTTTTTGTTATTCATGCTCTGAACTTGTGCACTTTCTTCTTTTACTGTTACGTTATCACATGTAGGTGGATGTGGTTCACTGGGTATTTTCGTTTGTTGTCTGTGTTAATGATTCTAAATAAATTTAGCTTGTACCTCATTCCAGAAAGAGATGCTTGAGTATAGCAACTTTCGTCTTGCTTTCTGTTAAATGAAAGATTTATATAGGTAGACCACCGTAAAAAACAAAAATGGGGTCAGTATTTAGTTTTTTAAAGAAATGAATATCTTTATTCAGCAAAGATGCAGTACACGCCTTTTTTCTTTGCGTGCACATTTGGGCGGCATTATGCTAATATTTCCACATAGTGAGGTAGATATGTGGGGGCGTGTTAGAACTAGCTGTTTTAGGGGGGCGTGGCAGAGTCTTAACTTTTATAAAGAATATCTCTTTGGTTTTGAGACTTTAGTCTTTGCAACTTCAGGGATCTTATCTATGCACAATCAGCTTGTAACACTCCAAAGAGAAAGAAAAACTTGAAATCGCATCATATGACCCCTTTAAAAAGTGACAGTAATGTTACAAAAGATTTCTATTTCAAATAAATGCTTTTGTAAAAAATAGTTTTTAACTTTATAGTCCTGAAAAAAAGCTGTCACGGTTTCTACAAAAACATTAAGTAGCACAATTTAAAAAACATGAAGTAGCACAAGCATTGATAATAATAATGCATGTTTCTTGAGCAGCAAATCAGCATATTAGAATGATTTCTGAAAGATCATGTGACACTGAAGACTGGAGTAATGATGCTGAAAATTCAGCTTTAATATCATAGATATAAATTACATTTTAAAATATAAAACTTATTTTAAATTGTAATAATTTAGTCTGTTTAGTATAATATATGTATACTGATATACTAGTATAGTATACTTTCTGAGGTTAACGATTAGTATTTTAATTGAAAATTAAGCACTTAATTTTACAGTTTTTAAGAGTTCCAGGTCATGTCTGTTACCTATTTGTAACTGCACTTCCTGTAACTCAACTCTTGATTGAAATTTCACTCTCCCTGTACATCACATTCATAATATTTAAGCCTGTTGTCTGCTGATTTTCAGAAATCCATTAATCAGTTCCATACACTCTTAAAAATAAAGGTGCTTCAAAAGGTTCTTTACAGCGATGCCATAGAATAACCATTTTTGGTTCCACAAAGAACCATTCAGTCAAAGGTTCTTTAAAGAACCATCTCTTTCTTACCTTTTTATAATCTGAAGAACCTTCTTTCGCCACAAAGAACCTTTTGTGAAACAGAAAGGTTCTTCAGATGTTAAAGGTTCTTTATGGAACCATTTAGACAAAAAGGTTCTTCTATGGCATCGTGAAGCACCTTTATTTTTAAGAGTGTAGAGTTGTATTAACCTAAACACAGACTGATGGTGTCAGCAGGTCTCTGTTGAGAGATATTGATGTCACTGCTCAAATGATTGTCATCTCCCATGATAAAAGATCATGACTGTATGATAGAGAGGATTAACTGGTTTTATCTGGGATTAAAGACGGTTTCCTAATGGCTGTGTGGTTTATATTCAGAGCTTAAGACCTTCTAAAAGCTCTCCATCCATCACTTCATTCTAGAGAGAAGATCGCTCGCAAGTTCGTACAGAAGTACGAGAGCGCAGCATGACTGACATTTGAATACTTGTTTTGATGAAGTATGCACTGATATCTGTATTTTAATAAGAAGAAAATCCAGATGAAGATTGTAGAATTGGAGATGATGTATATGGCGGACAAAATTGAGGTATTTCATACTTTTTATTTTACATTTTGTATAATGTAAGAGTCAGTGTTAAAAAATGTTAAAACTGAATCAGTTGTTTTTGTCTTGACAGCAAGTGCCAGTCGAACCGGATCAGTAGTTTTCCCTGGTTAGTAAAGCTCAGCGTGGAAGAATGGATGAACAGCGCTGTACCTTGGGTCCAACAACACCTCAACAAGCTCATGCCAACAGCCCAGGTCAGATCCTGTGATCAAGATATGAGTTAATTGTTGAAAATTTATTTACTTTCACATTAATCTTTTAAATGATCCTCCTTATTAGTAGTATGTATTTATTAAGGCAAGATAAGGCAGGGTAAGGTGAATATCCCCACACCTACACATCTGATCACAGTACATTAAGATAATCGTTTTGTATTACGTGTTTTCTGAAATGTTATATTTAAATATGCAAATTAGGTATTTTCTAATTAAATATGCACTCATTTACACACATTTCCAGAACGGAAATCTGAACATTGGATAAAGCCAGGTTCAAATTCTTGTTTCATTTTGTTAATTCATTTATTGGAGTAAAAGTTTTTTACAGAGGGGTTTTGGATTTATCACTTAATAAATCAGAAAACAATAACTGTATAACTGTCAATAGCCAGGAAAAAAAAACATGTTTCAGATGAATGAATGATATATGAACAAACCCCTCTGTAACAACCTTCAGAATATATGTTCGAGAATAAAACGGTGAAGTTTGGTGTATGTAAACAATGCTGAAGTGGTGATTTCTGGCTCAGTGCAGGAGAAAAGAAAACTGTCTTTTAAATATATGTATTGTAATTGAAATCTACAGATGCAGATGAGTAAAGTGTAATATAACACTTAAATGTGTATTTTAGATGTTTGCCTTCCACTAGTCTGAATGAAGACAAGTTATGGAAGCAAAAGAGTCCAAAATCTCAAAATTTACCAGTGCCTGAGCAAACAATGTAGTATCTTGCCTTAAAAGTAACTTATACATGTTCTCTGCATGTTCTGCACCAGATCCCGATGAGTTTTTCCAGTTGCTGGTCAAGAGTCAATGTCAACGATTAGATGACCAACGGGTGGCGCTTAACTCATTGCCAGGGATGGAGGCATTCACGGTCAAAAATCCAAAAGATGGAAATGTACTGAAGACAAACTTTGATCAGATTTGCAGCATGGTCAGCAGAGCTCATGTGAGTTTTCCAGACAACTCTGTAGGCATCTATTAAGTCTATATAACACTACACTGTAAAAAACTATTATTTTTCAATGTTGTAAATAAAGATGATTAGTTTTAGGCTTTTTACAAGAAAATGCTACTTTCTATTTCAAAATGTCAGTGTGTTACTTGCAATTTCTCTGTAATTATTTGTGAAATTGACTAGCAATTTTAGAGTGAAAATTGTTTCTTTTTCAAGTAAATGCTACATAATTTTTTTCATATATATGAAAGGTTTAAGAATAAAGTATTGTATGAACTTTTTTTTTTTTTTACCTGTCATGTAGAGTTTCAAGAAACGCAACCCTCCAAAAATGAGCCTGACCCCTGGGGCCCAGGGCTCTATGAGAAGATCAAGCTTCAGTCCTCAAGCTACTGCTGATTCAGCCACCTATAACACACTCACAACCAGATCAGCCTCATTCAACCCTATATCAGACAAGGACAGAATGGACTGTGAAAGATTTCAAGTGAGCATGAATATTTACAGCAGCCTTGGACACTTAAGCCATACTTTTTCTCCAAGCTTCCTACTAACAAGTATAAAAGCCTGTTATTCTTGTTCTAAATCCATCAGCGTGAGCAGGACCAGCTGTTGTGTCTAGTTAGTCGAGCACAAAGTGGACGTATGGATGAACAACGCTGCTCGATTAACCCTTTATCAACCGGACATATGGATAACAGCCAGTCAGGTAAGTCAGCCAGCTGTTATAATTTATCAAATTCAAATTGATCAAAAATCTAATTTATCAAAGGGCAAACCAATCAGTGCGATTTCTGTTTCTCTACACCTTCAAAACAGATCAAGATGTTGAGAAGTTTTTTAAACTCATTGCTAACACCCAAAATGGCCGGTTAGATGACCAGCGGGCAACGCTAAACCGGTTGCCAGAGATAAAATCGCCTCATGGTATGACTGCTCAGGATTCAGATCAGCTCTTCAGCATGGTCTCTAGAATACAGGCGAGTAAAGCGTTGATATGTTGCCTTCATCATTTAAAGGCATTATACACTGCCATTCACAAGTTTGGGGTCAGTAAGTAATAAAAAAAGAAAAGAAATTAATACTTTTATTCAGCAAGGATGCATTATATTGATCAAAAGTGACAGTAAAGACATTTATAAGGTTACAGAAGATTTCTACTTTACGTAAATATTGT
This sequence comes from Sinocyclocheilus rhinocerous, assembly GCF_001515625.1. NCBI lineage: Eukaryota > Metazoa > Chordata > Actinopteri > Cypriniformes > Cyprinidae > Sinocyclocheilus > Sinocyclocheilus rhinocerous. The sequence continues at coordinate 285,867 of NW_015643560.1, read as the reverse complement.
CATTTTTAACTATTCATCAAAGAATCCTAAAAAGTGTAACCCAGTTTCCACAAAAAATTGCAGTATGTTTTCATAATACATTTAACTCTTTTATTTAAAAAAACTAATCAAGGAAAATATGATGAATGCTAGATTTGTGAGACTATGCCCAGCTCTAACAAGAGCCCAAATATAGGACAGCATAAAAGGGCTTAATCAACATTTACTAGCGCTCTCCTGTTTCCATAATTGGTACATGCCCAGAAATAGAAACCTGGTTAGACTATCATTTATTTAAAAGCACTCTGTGATAACAATGCACTCTTGTATTATTTTCTCTTTGGCAGGGCTCTCGGATAGATGATCAGCGCTGCTCTGCTCCCAAAATCCACCTGGGGTCTCCTGCCCCCCCAAAGAAGTCTTATTCTCAACCCGTATCCCCGACTAACCGTCTGTCTGAATCAGGCTCACCCACTAAATCATCCCGGAGATCAGGATCATTCAGTCCTGACTCTGAGGTGAGCCAACCACACTGCACAGATCAATCCAGACAGCATCCAACTGCAGCACAGGCATTTCTGAATAAAATGTTAAAAATCACTGCATAACCTTTTTATAGGTTATAAACATTATTTATAACCAGTTTAGCATAACAGTACCACTTAAAGTGACAAAGATGCTACAGACATTGTATATATTTAAAATTTGATATACTTTACAATACCAGTCAGTTGAATAATGAAGGGTCTCTTATGCTCACAAAGGCTGCATTTATTTGATCAAAAATACAGTAAAAACAGTATTTAAAATAACAATTTAAAATAACTTTTTATTTAAATAAATGTTCAAATGTAATTTATTTCTGTTTCTTTTTAGCATCATTACTCCAATCTGACTTACATTCAGAATAATTACTTAAGAATCATGTGACACTGAAGTCTGGCATAATGGTTGCTGAAAATTCGGCTTTCTCATAACAGGAATTAATTACAAAAACATAAAAAAAATCTATACTTTTGACCAGTACTGTATATATGTATAATTATATATATATTTTGTTCTAGTTAGCAACATAAAAAATTATATAGCTCTTTATTATGTAGCTCTTGGATTAGTTCACACAATATAAAAATGAGATTCATTCTTTAATTGTAAAGAAGAACTGACAATTTCAATGAAGAAAGATGTTCTGGGTTCAAAACAAGTTAAGTTTGTGTCATGCTGTCAGTTACCACAGGCAGTTTTCATATGGTAAACCAAATGATGTCCCTGTGAAGGTAGAATGCTTCTGAACATCAAATACAAATGACATTCAGATCGATTCATATAGTGTTTTCTTTCTCTGAATCAGGTACAAAATAGTATTGATCAGGACCATCTTTTTTCCCTGCTGCATCATGCACAGCATCGGCGAATGGATGACCAGCGGTGCTCATTTGAACCCTTTAAAAACCCTTCCTCCTCTCCAAAGAATCCAAACGCTAGTCCCACAGGTAACCAAAGTCTGCTGATTATTAATGACCTGCTCATTATATAAAAAAAAAAAAACATAGAAATCCTAATATTTCACACTGTTCTGGCTTGTTGCATGCAGCGGAAGATCCTGAGCAGTTTTTCAGAATGGTGGCCAACTTTCAGAGCGGACGACTGGATGACCAGCGCGTGACACTCAGTGCATTGCCAGGCATCCAGAACTCCAGCACTGGAACTAAGAGAGAGAACGATAAAACATCAGCCCCTCAAATCATCCTGACCCCTGCGTCACCTGCTCCGCCAAAAAAAGTTTGTTCCAGACCTTCCTCTCCCACTCTGAGCGTCAGTGAATCAGACCCACCTGTCAGGCCTCCCCCCAGATCGGCCTCATGTTCTCCAGAGAGATTACTACATGATGACATGTCTGCGCAGGTGAGGGATTTTGTACTGCATCTATTTTTGCCTTTCATCCCTAAAAATTCAACTGAAGTGGTTGATATTAATTGTAAGCACACTTTTGTTTTACAGATATCATTTCAAATTTCCATGTGCTTCCCTCCACATCAGGTAGGTACTGTAGATGACCACAAAAATTGTTTACAGAATGAAAGTGATTATTATTTCTCTAAATACATTTCGTGATATGTGCACAATAAAAATGTGAAACAAAAAGCACTATAAAAGTAGTCCATAGAACTCTTTTGAAGTCATACGATGGCTTTGTGTGAGGAACAGACCAAAATAGGTCACAATGTTTCAGCTGTTTTTGTCAGTATTATGAAAGTCAATGGGACCCAAAGCTTTCAAGCTCCAAAAAGGACCGAAAATGTTCCTGAGTTAACAGCTCACTGCATGGGAAGACTCTTAGTAAATAAAGACACAAAATTTGGTCTGATTTTTTATATATTTTTTTTGCCGTCATATTCGTAGCTTAACATCTTGGTCACTATGAACTTTTCTGTTTGTATAGAAAAGACTTGAATTTTTATATAAAACCAAATTGCATTTTGTAGGCTTCATGGTTTGTGTATATACATCATTTTCAACAGTATTTGCCAAAAGTGCTATTAATTTCTTTAAGTAAAACTTAAGTACATTTAAGTAAAACTTTGCACATCTTTAAGCAAGCGATGGACACAAGCTGGTCAGCTCAAATGAAACTTAGGCCACTAAAACAGTGTTTTCCTGTTCCAGATGGCTACTTATTTATGATTGAACATTAGACCGTAAAATAAATCAGAAGCTGAGAAAATGTAAAAACTTGAGGCAACCAGCTTCAGGACTTTTTTTTTTGTGAGTTTACTCCGCTTATGGAAAAATTGTTGTATCAACTCAAAGTTGGTCTGTGCCTTCATCAAACACAATAAGCTAAGTTCTATGAACTCAAAAATAATATTGTTTTTTTACGTGATGTGGAAGTCTAACTTGTGCATCAGATTGTTTAGCAAACCGAAAAGTTTATATACAATGACTTCTAAACACTAAAGCACATTGTTTATATGTGCTAAAATAAGAACACTAATCACTGTAATGGTGACAAAATGTACAACAAAATATAATCAAAACACCACATAGAGGTGACCACCACATCTTTGACCAAAAATACTAATTATTCAAGTGCATCAACAGTGTGAAGTCTAATGTGTAATGTAAATTTTTGTGTCTCTTTCAGACGCATGGAGCAAATAACCAGCCGTGTCCATTCCCTGAAGTCTTCCTCACAATCGGACAACCAGGGGAGGCTATAGTAATTCCTCTCAGCCCTAGGCCTGGCAGACCGCTCTCTCTCAATGTGAACCCACACAGACAGCATCACTCCAGGTCCGTGTCTCCTCACACACTCAAAAAAATTATTTTACGATACTGTTCAGTTTATAAAAAAAAAAAAAATCATTTTCATTTAACACCCATTGGTTGTATATTGTGCATTGTATAGTGTTAAACTGACTCAACTCTATATTTTAATTTTGAAAGAACAATATCTTAATTTTGCTTTGCACAGGGAGAGTAAATGTTGAAATAAAATATTACTTTATGCATTTTTTTTATCAAGATGATACAATTGGGAGACTTGTTAATGTTTAATGTTCTTTTATGTTTGTATTTAAAAGCGTTTCTGGTATATTCATGTTTTTGGGGGTTACCGCTGTGGTGAAGTGTAGAGCATGTGCTTGGGTTGAGGACCTGCTAACAACAAAAGTTGTTTTAATAATTAAAAACAAACTACTTTGGGCATGCCATGGATGTAACAAAACCATCTTCTGGCCAACGCCTAACAATAAAAGTCTTTACACAGTTTTTGATAGATAACAATAAAACATCAGCCCCTCAAATCATCCTGACCCCTGCGTCACCTGCTCCGCCAAAAAAAGTTTGTTCCAGACCTTCCTCTCCCACTCTGAGCGTCAGTGAATCAGACCCACCTGTCAGGCCTCCCCCCAGATCGGCCTCATGTTCTCCAGAGAGATTACTACATGATGACATGTCTGCGCAGGTGAGGGATTTTGTACTGCATCTATTTTTGCTTTTCATCCCTAAAAATTCAACTGAAGTGGTTGATATTAATTGTAAGCACACTTTTGTTTTACAGATATCATTTCAAATTTCCATGTGCTTCCCTCCACATCAGGTAGGTACTGTAGATGACCACAAAAATTGTTTACAGAATGAAAGTGATTATTATTTCTCTAAATACATTTCGTGATATGTGCACAATAAAAATGTGAAACAAAAAGCACTATAAAAGTAGTCCATAGAACTCTTTTGAAGTCATACGATGGCTTTGTGTGAGGAACAGACCAAAATAGGTCACAATGTTTCAGCTGTTTTTGTCAGTATTATGAAAGTCAATGGGACCCAAAGCTTTCAAGCTCCAAAAAGGACCGAAAATGTTCCTGAGTTAACAGCTCACTGCATGGGAAGACTCTTAGTAAATAAAGACACAAAATTTGGTCTGATTTTTTATATATTTTTTTTGCCGTCATATTCGTAGCTTAACATCTTGGTCACTATGAACTTTTCTGTTTGTATAGAAAAGACTTGAATTTTTATATAAAACCAAATTGCATTTTGTAGGCTTCATGGTTTGTGTATATACATCATTTTCAACAGTATTTGCCAAAAGTGCTATTAATTTCTTTAAGTAAAACTTAAGTACATTTAAGTAAAACTTTGCACATCTTTAAGCAAGCGATGGACACAAGCTGGTCAGCTCAAATGAAACTTAGGCCACTAAAACAGTGTTTTCCTGTTCCAGATGGCTACTTATTTATGATTGAACATTAGACCGTAAAATAAATCAGAAGCTGAGAAAATGTAAAAACTTGAGGCAACCAGCTTCAGGACTTTTTTTTTTGTGAGTTTACTCCGCTTATGGAAAAATTGTTGTATCAACTCAAAGTTGGTCTGTGCCTTCATCAAACACAATAAGCTAAGTTCTATGAACTCAAAAATAATATTGTTTTTTTACGTGATGTGGAAGTCTAACTTGTGCATCAGATTGTTTAGCAAACCGAAAAGTTTATATACAATGACTTCTAAACACTAAAGCACATTGTTTATATGTGCTAAAATAAGAACACTAATCACTGTAATGGTGACAAAATGTACAACAAAATATAATCAAAACACCACATAGAGGTGACCACCACATCTTTGACCAAAAATACTAATTATTCAAGTGCATCAACAGTGTGAAGTCTAATGTGTAATGTAAATTTTTGTGTCTCTTTCAGACGCATGGAGCAAATAACCAGCCGTGTCCATTCCCTGAAGTCTTCCTCACAATCGGACAACCAGGGGAGGCTATAGTAATTCCTCTCAGCCCTAGGCCTGGCAGACCGCTCACTCTCAATGTGAACCCACACAGACAGCATCGCTCCAGGTCCGTGTCTCCTCACACACTCAAAAAAATTATTTTACGATACTGTTCAGTTTATTTAAAAAAAAAAAATCATTTTCATTTAACACCCATTGGTTGTATATTGTGCATTGTATAGTGTCAAACTGACTCAACTCTATATTTTAATTTTGAAAGAACAATATCTTAATTTTGCTTTGCACAGGGAGAGTAAATGTTGAAATAAAATATTACTTTATGCATTTTTTTTATCAAGATGATACAATTGGGAGACTTGTTAATGTTTAATGTTCTTTTATGTTTGTATTTAAAAGCGTTTCTGGTATATTCATGTTTTTGGGGGTTACCGCTGTGGTGAAGTGTAGAGCATGTGCTTGGGTTGAGGACCTGCTAACAACAAAAGTTGTTTTAATAATTAAAAACAAACTACTTTGGGCATGCCATGGATGTAACAAAACCATCTTCTGGCCAACGCCTAACAATAAAAGTCTTTACACAGTTTTTGATAGATAACATTTGTAAAACAAATTGTTCTTGAATGTATTTACTAAATAAACTAATCAATTAAACTGGATTACTTGTTTTAATTTTTGTTTGATAATAATTTTTAGGGTAATTGAACTTAATAGTTTTGGGCGAAATTACGAACTGATTCAACTAAATGGCATTGAATGAACCTTATGTAATAAACTTAAGTTTACTGAAATAAATCATGTTAATTAAATGCAACATAACCCAGTTATGTGTAACCTGTTGACATAGAAATGTTAAGTAAATCCAACGTATCATTTTTTTGAGTGCAGGTCTCCTGACAATCAGGGACACTCGAGACCCTCTTCTCCACACCCAGGAGACATGGCTAGTCCAATGGGCCCATATGAGGACTACTTCTCTCTGAAACAAAGAGTCCACACCACTCAGCTGCAACAGAATAACATACGGGACAGAGCAGAGCCGAACAAGGAGGCTAAGAAGGGAAAAGGAAAAAGTAGTGGAAAGAAAGAAAAAAAGGAGGGAAGCAAAGAAAAGAGAAAATAGGACGCTATGCATGTTCATATATTCTGGTTTCACATCACCTGGATGAATGTCAGTATTACAAATAAGCTTAACATGTTGGTTTTTAGATCAAATAGCATGTCAAAATAAGCTATGTTCACACTGGAAATTAACATACTGTTTAGAAATGTATTCTGTATTGTTTTTGTTTCATGGCTCAGGGTTTGAGTAAACTGACTGACTGAAATGTATTTTATTTGTGTGTCTGTATTAAGTGAAGGTGTTTTTTTTATCTGCTGTGATGAATGATCAAATAGGCTTGTGCTGTTTCTGTTGTGTTTGACAATCTCTGACAATTGTGTGAAGCTTTATGTCTGTTTTTAAAATTAGCGTTACCTGTGCTGTTCATGTTTCATGAAAAATAAATCATCATCCAATTAGGATACTGATATTGATCTCCTGCAAATGTACATGCCTTTAAACATGTTTTCCAAAATTACTAACAACTTCATTAAGTGTAAAAACCTTTTTAATGGTGGAAAAACAGCACTAAAACGCCGTCGTAGTTCCGGACACTGATCTATAAAACTTTAAACATAAACATAATCTGTTGTTGCAGCACCAACACACAAATATCGGTTGATACACAGGGTGTGAATTATACAATATATACCCCACATTTAATAGCATTTCTACATAGGGTCTTTGCAATTGATTGACAGATAAACTGCACGCTCCCGCTATTTCAGTGTTGTTGTTAATTGTGTGGATATTTAAGAAAATAGTTTACTGCTTATATTCAATTTAACGTCATTAAAGAGGGCAAATATCATTCAACTGAACTGTGCATGCACTTACATTATCTTTTTTTTCTGTACATGCAATAAACGCAGGTCACTGAATGAGCGTAACTGAGCGAAACTGCTCAGGTAAAATTAATGATATGGCCCATTTCAGATGTGGCCATTGGCCAATATTACGATCTGCAAGTACAGTTTATTAAAGATGTATTTAGCGCACTTCTTTTTCACAAGGAAACTCTCAACTATCACCATCAGTTATGTTTCCTACAGTTACTTATCTAATAAAACATTTTTGCTCACAGAAAAATGGCAAAACCTTTCTTACATTGGCATAAATGAAAAAACGCCCTAATCCTAGAGGCTCCCTCTAGAGGAGAAATTTTGACGCAACCTCCCGGGCCACCGTATTGTAGCAAGCTATGGAAGCGACAGCCAATAGGAATCGACTTCACTCGGAAAAGGCGGGGCTTTTGTACTCAACGTTCCCAACACGCTGTGAAAGTATTTGTTTTTGTCAAGAATAACGCTGAGTTTTTAACAATATTACACGGATTTTCTCTGGCAAAGGAAAATGCCAACGCTTAGCGGAAAGTCAGACGTTTTATTCGTATGTATTTGTGTTTTTAAAGTCGGGTTTGTGACCTTTAATAGAGTCTGTTCTCAGCTAGCTGTGATTAGCTTGCTAACTCTAACAGTATGAGATACCAATATACAAAAATAGTGTTTTAAGATTTTATTTACTAACTTCTGTTATTTATTACCTGTCAAACACGAACTGTGTTGTTGTGTCGTTTTCATTGGTTAACATCGTATTTAATAATAGACTGAATGAGTAACAGTTGTTAGTAGCATATATGTTACTAACAATGTATTTGAAATTAAATAACCATTTTAAGCGAGCAAATGTGATAATGCTCGATATATTTCTAGTTCCCTAACATAACTTCATCTTTTTGAGCTTGCATTCATCGTTGTACCTATAATTGAGTCATTCGTATATTGCAGGAAGATGATGATTTGCCTTATGAAGAAGAAATTATCAGGAATCCGTATTCAGTCAAATGCTGGATACGTTACATTGAGCACAAGCAAAATGCTCAGAAATCAGTGCTCAATATGATCTATGAAAGAGCATTAAAAGAGCTGCCTGGCAGGTATGTGCATGTCATCTTGTTTTCTCTTATAATGAACTGCATTTATTTTATCAGCAATAAAGTAAAAACAGAAATATTTTGAAACTGTTTTCTATATAAATATATTTTAAAATGTAATTTATTCCTGTGATGGTAAAGCAGTCATTACTGCAGTCTTCAGTGTCACATAATCCTTCAGAAATCATTCTAATATACTGATTTTGGGCTCAAGAAACATTTCTGTTATTATCAACGTTGAACACAGTTCTGCTTAATGCTTTTGTGGAAACCGTGATACCTTTTTTTT
>NW_015643560.1:272282-275235 GCF_001515625.1 Sinocyclocheilus rhinocerous | reverse complement strand
TTTTCTATATAAATATATTTTAAAATGTAATTTATTCCTGTGATGGTAAAGCAGTCATTACTCCAGTCTTCAATGTCACATAATCCTTCAGAAATCATTCTAATATACTGATTTTGGGCTCAAGAAACATTTCTGTTATTATCAACGTTGAACACAGTTCTGCTTAATGTTTTTGTGGAAACCGTGATACCTTTTTTTTCAGGATTCTTTGGTGAACAAAGTTCAAAAGAACAGCGTTTGTATGAAATAAAAATCCTTTGTAACTTTGGCTTCACTGTCAATTTTTATGAGTTTAATGCATCTTTGCTAAATATAAGTATTGATTTCTTAAAAAAAAAAAACATTACCTCTTACTGACCCCTCACCCCTAAAACTGAAATCTTACGTACCCTAAACCTTTGAACAGTAGTGTATTTGCTTTGACAAAGATTTATCTTGATTATGGTTCTTTACTAAATGATGCGTAACGAAAATGATGCAGTCTGAAATTGGTCACCATTTTATTGGGTTATCATGCTGAAGACAAAAATGTAGGTTGCAGATCTGGATTTGGTGGCTTAAAAAAGGTCAATAATTGTATTTTGGATTAGAAAAAATGAGTATCTAATACACTAGTCATTATTATAGGAATTATAATTGCTAAAGTTCCTAATCAATTCAATGATTTGTCATTTTAAGACCTTGAAAGTGGCTTTATGCCTCTAATGTCCATCTCATCCTGTATCTCCATATAAGCATTAATTTAGTATTGTGAATTATATACATACCATGCAAAATGTACATATTTTTTCTTGTAAAATTCAATTACAGCTCTGGCACGAGCTCTGTGACCTCATCTCACAAAACCCGGACAAGGTGACCTCACTGAAAGTGGGAGCGATTATCCGAGGAGGCCTCACTCGCTTTACTGACCAGCTTGGCAAACTCTGGTGTTCTCTGGCTGATTACTACATCCGCAGTGGACACTTTGAGAAGGTGAAACTGCAAGTATACAAAATCTAAGACTGCTTTGGATAAACTAACCCCGCTCATGCATAAATTGACACTATTACCATTATCCTGCTTTTTCAAGGCTCGAGATGTATATGAGGAAGCCATCCTAACCGTAGTCACTGTGCGAGACTTCACCCAGGTTTTTGACAGTTATGCGCAGTTTGAGGAGAGCATGATCGCTGCCAAGATGGAGACCACGTCTGAACTGGGACAAGATGAAGATGGTGAGAGATTTTTCCTTGGAAGACATTGTAGCAAATAATCCTTGATGTTGGTTTTACAGAAATCCTGATTTCCCCACTCTAGGTGACATTGACTTGGAGTTACGATTGGCCCGTTTTGAGTTGCTGATAACTCGACGGCCACTTTTACTGAACAGTGTGCTGCTGCGTCAGAACCCTCACAACGTTCACGAGTGGCACAAGAGAGTCAAACTCTATGAGGGCCAACCTCGACAGGTTGGAAACATCATTTACATCTTTAAATCGGTTGATATTTGTCTCAACATAACTGCTGTGTGTGATTTACACATCTTATTCTGCTTTTTCCTGTAGATTATCAACACATACACAGAAGCTGTGCAAACGATAGATCCTTTGAAAGCCACAGGAAAACCTCACTCTCTCTGGGTGTCCTTCGCCAGATTCTATGAGGATAATGAACAGCTGGATGATGTACGCCACTTCCTGTATACTTGCAACTTTGTAGATAATTTGTTGGTACATTATTGTAAACTGATGGTTAACTATTTCGCTTGAACTTCAAGGCTCGGACTATCTTTGAGAAGGCCACAAAGGTGAACTACAAACAGGTGGATGATCTTGCTGCAGTGTGGTGTGAATATGGAGAGATGGAGCTGAGACATGAGAATTATGACCAAGCTTTGCGTATACTAAGGGTAAGAGACAGGAAACTACTATACATTACCACTAGTGCTTTAGTGAAGCGCAGTGTAATTGAGGTAATATTATAGTTTTTATTAATATTTTTGTATTTTACTTATTTAATATTTATATAGCTTTGGTAATTATTATTATTATTTTTTTTGTCATTTTCATTTTTTTTTATGTCTATACAGTTTTTATTTTTGGGAATATCTTAAGACCTGTTTCAAAGTTTGCTTGGCGTCATGGTTTACTGCATTTCATGCCAAAGGGATATAAATTGGAGATCATGACATCAAACTTTTTCCAGATGTTGACAGTCTTTTTCTTCACAGAAAGCAACAGCAATTCCAGCAAGAAAAGCAGAGTATTTTGATTCATCAGAACCAGTGCAGAATCGAGTTTATAAGTCCCTGAAAGTGTGGTCCATGCTTGCAGACTTGGAAGAGAGTCTTGGCACATTCCAGGTATGTTGCTTTGTCGTTTCCTTTTCTCTAAGGGAATGTATATATGTTCTTGCTGTTTTGTGTGTTAATATAACTGTTGCTTTTGTCAGTCCACAAAGGCAGTGTATGATCGCATCATTGATCTCCGGATTGCCACTCCTCAGATCATCATTAACTATGCCATGTTTCTTGAAGAACACAACTACTTTGAGGATAGTTTCAAGGTGAGGGAATTTAACATAACCTTCTGTTATTCATTATTGTTTTGTTTTTATGTGTGAATTTATTTATTTTCGCTTTAAAGGGGTCCTATTATGCTTTTTCACTTTTTAAATTTTAGTTAGTGTGTTTGTTTGGGCATAAAAAAAGATCTACAAAGTTACAAATCTCAAAGTTCACTCCAATGGGTGATATTTCGTTTTTAAAAAATCCCTTTTCAAGAACTACAACGAACGGCTCGTTTGAACTACAGCGTTGGTTTCCAGGGTTTGTGATGTCACAAAGGGGGTCCATTAGAATATCATTAAAATAATTCCCGCCTACAGAAATTCGAATGGTTGGGGGGTGGGGAGGGGCGAGGTTGTGGTTAGAACGCTTGGTTGAGTGAGTGCATCAGACGAGACGACGAAG
>NW_015643560.1:263013-271780 GCF_001515625.1 Sinocyclocheilus rhinocerous | reverse complement strand
TTCAAGAACTACAGCAAACGGCTCGTTTGGACTACAGCGTTTGTTTTCCGGGGCTTTGTGATATCACAAAGCGGCTCATTGGAATATCATTACAAATAATTCCCGCCTACAGAAATTCGAGTGGTTGGGGGGTGGGGAGGAGCGAGGTCGTGGTTAGAACGCTTGGTTGAGTGCATCAGACAAGATGACGACGAAGAAGTGCTGCTGCAGAGTTGGTGCATCAGAGAAAACGAAGAAAAAGAAGAGCTGCTGTAGCTTCAAGTTTTCGGCATTTCTATAGGCAGTCGCAGAGAAGCGCAGCGCCGTGTCTAGAACAATTCTTACAAGTACAACATGACAGCCGGGCGCCGCAGACAGACGCCGAACGCTGCCTCTGGTGTGCGTACACTCATAGAAAATAATGTGTTCGAATTTTAAAGAAGTGGCATGGCGCGACGCTGCGCTTCTCGTCCGGTGTGCAACCGCCTTAAACGCAGTTGTTGTTGTTTTTTTCACCCCCGTGCCCAAACGTCTTTGTTTGGACTTCCGAAAGTGGATGATGTCAGGAAACAGTGGTTGCAATTTATTTTTAACTCTATTCCTGAGCATTATAACCCCGGGAAGTCGTGACCTAATGGTTAGCCTTGAGCAAGGCACCGAACCCCCAACTGCTCCCGGGGCGCCGCAGCATAAATGACTGCCCACTGCTCCGAGTGTGTGTTCACGGTGTGTGTGTTCACTGCTGTGTGTGTGCACTTAGGATGGGTTACATGCACTAATTCCTAGTATGGGTAACCATACTTGGCCACGTCACGTCACTTTCAATTTGCAATTTTCTAGTACACCCCCAAAACAAAATCAAGACTTTGTAAAAGAGCATAATAGGACCCCTTTAACAAATCCATCTATTTATAAATAAATCTGGATTTAATTTTGATTGAAGGCATACGAGCGTGGCATTGCCCTCTTTAGGTGGCCTAATGTCCATGACATCTGGAACACGTACCTCACCAAGTTCATCGACCGTTATGGAGGCAAGAAGCTGGAGAGAGCTCGCGATCTGTTTGAGCAAGCGCTGGATCGGTGTCCTGCTAAATATGCCAAAAGTAATAATGCAGAAAACACAAAATGATATGATTAACTACATTCACTTAAGATGAAGAGTAAACGTTTAAATCCTTTACTTGTAAGTGGTGCTTTAAAACCAGGTCCTGATTTAATTTGTGTTGTTTAACAGCAATCTACTTGCTGTATGCTAAGCTGGAAGAGGAGTACGGTCTGGCGCGACATGCCATGGCTGTGTATGAGAGAGCCACTGCAGCTGTAGAACCAGAGGAACAACATCAGATGTTCAACATCTACATCAAACGTGCAGCAGAGATTTATGGAGTCACTCACACAAGAGCCATCTATCAGAAAGCCATTGAGGTAAACCACTCAGCTGTCACTCATTTAAAAATATATCAGGCAGTATAAAATGTTATATGTTATAATGAGTTCATTTGGTTTGGTGCAGGTCCTGCCAGATGAGCACGCCAGAGACATGTGCCTGCGCTTTGCGGACATGGAGAGCAAACTTGGGGAGATTGACAGAGCGAGAGCCATCTATTCCTACTGCTCACAGATCTGTGATCCAAGGGTAAATCTTACAGTTCCGCTCCATATTACTTTGCTCATATTGTGTGTGATCCTGTATTTTGACTGACTTAACATCTCTGGATCAGGTGACCGCTCATTTCTGGCAAACATGGAAGGAGTTTGAGGTACGCCATGGTAATGAGGACACCATCCGCGAGATGCTGCGGATTAAACGCAGTGTGCAGGCCACATACAACACACAAGTCAACTTCATGTCCTCTCAGATGCTCAAGGCTACTGGAACAGGTAAGCACAAAATTACTAAAACATACTAAAATTACAAATGACAATATAAATATTAAAGCTAAATAAAAATATGAATAAATACTATAATAGTATATAAATGATACTAAAACTGGACTGGAGAATGGTGTAGAATCTAGACTGACAATCTCTATTTGCATGTGAAATTTATTCTTAGCACAGGTGAGAATGGTAAGCAAATAGGCGTTGGATTAATCCACCAATTGAGGTTGTATAATAGCATATAAATTCTTCATTGTATGGTTAAACTCTTTTTAATTGCTTGTGTGTTTTAGTGTCAGATCTTGCTCCTGGGCAGAGCGGAGTGGATGACATGAAGCTGCTGGAGCAGAAGGCTCAACAGCTCGCTGCAGAGGCTGAGCAGGACAAACCCAAACCTAAAGACAAGATCCTCTTCGTCAGGTATGTACTGCGCCCTAGTCTGAGGCAGGCCACACAGATCAATCAGAGCATGCAGGTGGTGTGGCACCAGCTCAGAGACTTATTTAAAGGTTCTGCCCTTTTTGAAAATTAAGTTTCGATTGTACCATTTACATCACTTGGCTTTTGTTTGGTTTGTACAGGAGTGACACCTCTCGCAGTGAACTTGCCGAACTGGCCAAACAAGCTAATCCAGATGAGATTGACATTGATGATGAAGATGAGGATGCAGAGGATGGGGAACCAGATGGTTAGTTCAGATGGGACATAATTGTTTTTTTTTTTCTTCATCAGCATTGATGATTTTCAATGGTGTGTCTTTGAACAGTTGCTTAACTTTGGTAGTCTGATCATTTGCATTTTGTCATTGCAGAGGTGCAGTTGGAGCAGAAGTCTGTCCCTACTGCTGTCTTCGGAGGACTAAAGGATGACTGAATTCTCTGCAGTTTTACAGATGATCACAAAACACCCAGATTCAGTAACCAGGAAACTGCTAAATGAATTACAACATGCTGATGTGAATTATTGTAAATGGCTTACTACATTTTAGCAGTACCAATTCAGACCACATGGTGTCACTCTTTACAGCATTTACATGCTTTCAATTTGTTCATCATGACATTGGGTAGATAAAATGTTGAAGCGCTTGAACTATTGTTTACCCCTCTCTACTGTATATTAAAAGAACAATCAACATGCCTGACATCTGCAGATCATTTATTATCTGATTGCAATATTGTAAACTCTCTGAAGGCCCTGCCCATAATTGCATGGGCACATGGGTGGAGCTTTTCAGATGTTTGTTTGTGCAAACATCTGAATGCTGTGGTTTGAGGAATATACCAGTTTAAAAAAAAATGCACATTTGGTCAGTGTTGTCAAACTTTCATTGTACATGTTACTTCAGCTGAAAGTTTATTCTGTCTGTAATGGGATGTGGAGTTATTTTTGCAGTTTTCGAGTCTGTTTATATAAAGAAGCATATTTTGATTATTTTATTTGCAGTACATTTTGAGTGCTGGTGTGCTGGAAAACCAAAGAATGAAGAAAAACAAATGCCCTGTTCCTCCCTAATTAGGTTAAAATAGTTCTGTGAGTTAATCGTCTTACAACGTTACAGCAGTGGTCTCTTTAGCATCATGTGACCTGGACCTTCAGTGAATTCTGTCCTCTGTTAGGTTTGTCCACAACTGAGCTGTGCTTCTGAATCATTTTCAGTGAAAAGTCCACTTAAGTGCTTGATGTTTTGGTGATTAACAGGGTTTGATAGTCCCTAGTTTATGACATGCTGTGGCCTAAATACTTGTGTAATTTTTAAAATATCCACAACATCATGCTGAGCAGTGTGTGAGGCTAAATAATAGGCTAATAAATTTGAAACAAAATATACCTTTTTTTCTAAAAAGCGTAGAACTATAAAAAGTCTTACCAAAAACATAAGAAAACTGGTGCGGTTGACACTATACTCCGTTTAGCATTGTAATGCCCTGATGATTATATGTATTACGCTGTTCATAATGACTAATATTTCCCTTTCGCACCCTTCTGGGCAAGTTCTACCTGTCCTGCACCTGTTTCCATGAGTTAAAGCGCCTTCCTACCTGCTGCCTGAGTTCGCATTCTTTGCCCCGCCTTCTCAACCTTGTGTCCTAAATTCTGAAACCTGATTGGATGCCCGGCGGGATGATTGATAGGAGTATGGAGTACCTGGAAATCGGTCGTTTACAGAGCGTATCAGCCAGAGCGATGTGGACTCTGAAGCGGGGTCGAAAACAGTGGATCATCCCCGGGAATATCGTTGAATTTGTCGCTCCGATAGACTGAAACATACCTATACGGCCGCCAGCTCTACTGTATGCATGAAGAGAAGATCTAGAGAGGAATAAATAGTAAATTTATATTATTTTTCGCAGGAACGCTAACGTTACCCGAAACATCGGCCTTTCGCAGTCCCAATGCTGTGGTTGCGTGAAAGAAAAGGATGACTGTTTGATTTTGTTTAATTCCTCACCGCATCGCCTTCCTCTCTTTTTCCCGGCCCGTCTGTTTTGGACTTGCTATGGTGGACTCGAATGCAATGAGGAAGACTTTTGTGGTCCCGGACATAAAGCCATTGGATCAGTATGACTTGACCAGAGCCAGAATCTGCGCCACTGTCGGGTGGCTGCTGGCGAAATCTTACGGCAATGCAGGTATGCAGTGGCCGTGTGTCAAACTCTAGTGAGCTGCCTAGTTACCTAGATTGCATTTTTGTTCCTTCTGAGTCAGCTTAACATGTGTGGGCATCATCATAACCCCAAACTGCGCAAAACACGCTGTCTGTGATCCCCCAAAATACCGTCTAGCTATAGGCAGCTCGCTAGGTTTCAGTCTAATACGTTTTTATTTCCTTCTCGAATCATGTGCTGTTCTCTCTCTCACCTGTCTGTTTTGAGGCCAGCATTTGCTCATTGTTCAGTGACTGCGGAGGAAAGCATGTGTGAAGGTGAACAGCGTGTAAACAGCGTTTTTCTCAACACAAAGACCACATGTGAGGCGGAAAGCTGCTGGTTGTGATCCAGCTGTGTCTTGCTACGATGTGCATTCAGTCTGGCGCTCTTGAATTGTTTCTTAATAAATTAATAGTCTGATACAAGGTCTAAAAGTGTGCTTTCCACCCATTGGGCACTGATAACACATGCATAATATGATCAAATGTTTGCATACTGTAACAGTCTCATAAGGACAAATCAGTCAGATTCGTATGATTATAAAAATGATAAAGAATATAAATAGATAATTTAAAATAAAAGTAAATTCTTAAGTAAAAACGAACTATGCCTTAATATGAGAGAGGATAAAATGTGTCCTTGTTTGCCATTGATCATTTTCCATGAGGGTTTAATCGCACGTGCTTAATCCTTGCAGTAGACATGTTGTTGACTGGGAATTATGATATGATGGGAAGAAATGTAGTAGTTTTGACCTGAATATAAACGAGTGTATTTTGTGAGCGCGTGCTCTGAAAGCACCTATGCGTCATGACGCCTGCACACACCCACTCTCACGACCCCTTTTGTTCATACACCCACAAGAGCACTTCCAAAGATGAAGGAGGTCTTGGTTTCTGACAGAGCAGACGGTTGATAATTACTAAAATGCTTAGTGTGTTTAATTATTTACTTAAGTAATATTAAAAAGGCATGTATGCTGATGCTTTACGTGCATGGATAGTTGACATGACGTCAAGCGGTGACAGCAGTGTCCTGCAGTGTGACGTCATTTATAGACATCACTTCCACTGCTGCTACAGTATATTAAACTATTTGTTTCGTGTTAAAATACACGTAAAAGGCGATAATTAAATATGCACTAATTTAAATAAATTTCCCAGAACATTGAACATTGAAATCAGAACATCGGAATAATCTGAACATTGAATAAAGCCAGGTTCATAAATTGAACAAGGTTTTTTTCTGAGGGTATTTTGAATTGTTCACTTCATAAATCAGAAAAAAAATTCTGTCAGTAGAAAAAATAATTAGGCTATAAAATTTCACCACACGTTTTTTTTTTATAAAATGTTATATAAGACAAATTATATGTGAACTGAATTAAAGTAAAATTAGGCGATAATTAAATAAAATAATTAAGACACCTCTGTAAAAACCCTCAGAATATAGATTAAAAAAAAGAAAACTGTAAAGTTTGGTCTATTTAAGTGTTGCTGAAGTGGAGATTTCTGACTCATTTTGAGAAAACAGCCTTCAAAGATATGCATTATAATTAAAACCTACAGATGCAAATAGATAAAGTGCAATAAAATAAACACTTAAATGTGTATTTTGGATGTCTTTCCACTAGTCAGAAAGAAGACATGTTATAGAAGCAAAATAGACCAAAATCTCAAAATTGACCAGTGCATGAAAAAAACTAAACAATGGTTTTGCCTGTAGTGTCTTGCCATTAAAAGAAATGACCAGTCCAGTGTCTAAAATATGCATTTTTCATTTTAAACATTCAAAAAGATTCAAAAAATGTTGGTCATTTGTCAACTCGATTTATTTCCCACTGTGACCACGCAGCCTTACATACTCTGTTGCACTTTTTCTCTTTTGCAGTTGTAGTTAACATCAGTATTGGTTATCGGGTTTTAAAACCAGCATGAGAATGTTTTTTCATTAGGCCTAGCTGATGCATTTGCACAGTGTATAACCTCAGTGTTCCCCTCACAGTCAGATGGGAAGGATCTCTGTGTATGGTGAGGTGCTCTGTGCTCAACGGCAGCTCACTGGCCTGCGAATTGAAACTCACAAGTAAAAGATTTGTTTTTCTTTTTGGGCGTAGCAGACGGGGTAGTTTGTGTGTTCTTGGGTTGTTTTAAAAAAAAGCCCCATTGTGTTCACCTAGTGAGCCACTGTTAATTCAGATCGTAAGTCTGCATTCCTGTATTTGCTTTATTCCTTGAGCCCGTTTAGAGTCGTCGTGAGCAAGTGCACAAACTGCAGGCCTAGATTTAACGGTTCTCCTTACTCACAATGTTTAACTCCGAAACGGGTGGAGATTTAGAAGATAATTAAAGATGTTTTGTGTTTGCATGAGTAATGTAATCTAGAATTTCGATAATGCAATGGCGTGACCTCTATGATTTATTCATGTTCTTCTGGAACATGAAGGTTATGGCATTAAGGGAAGTCACAAATAACAGTGTATCATAACAGAACGTAAGCTATATTTGTGTTTGATATTTCTGTCATAGAATGCATTGCTTAGTGCAAAAATGTCTGATGAGGCAAGAGTAAATAAACTTGTTTTAATATTGAAAAGTATTGCTAAAAGAGTTCAGTGTAATTAAAAATGTATTTTTATTTCTAATATTTGTGTGAAGTGTATGGATGCAAAGGGGTGGAAAATTTCCGGTAAATTTCCGGAAACTTTCCAAAAATCCTGGAAAGTTTCCAAATTTCTGGAATGTTTCCTAAATTTACTGGAAATTTTCCACCTCTCTGCAACCTTAGTGAAGTGTGTATTTTTGTGATTATAGTATCACACCATTAGCTTAGCATTAGCAACATAGCATTAGAACAGTAGAATTCCTAGAGGAAAAACTACATTACCTATGATTCTGCAGAGAAATCTGCACCAATCAGAGAATTGTGACAAGCAAAAGAACACTTTAGTGGCCACACACTCCATGAAGCACTGTGCATATTTGCAGTAAATGTGTAATGCATTATTTCTGTATATATAATTAACATCTGTAAATCAATCGTTTTGTATTTCTACATTGTTTTTGATTTGATTGTCATTCGCAGTGCTTCATGGGATTGTAGTTCTTCCCTCTTTAAGCTGTAAAGTACACAGTCTTGCCCCTTTATCTTTTTGACAGATTTTAAAATAAAGTTTGTCCTTTTTTGCTTCAAATCAAAGTTTGTAATGTTGTGATACACCTCGTAACTGGTTGGTTTGGGTTACGATTTGTAAGTCCTTAACTAAGACTTTTTCAAAATCTCTATGGGAAAACAGCCCCCAGAAGCAACGCACTCTTGTGGAATCACTTGTAAGTCTTCATGTGGAGTGCTATTTGTATGGTGTGTGGATTTGTTGCCAATGTAGAATGTTCCATCTTTGTAACTTGTGAGATTTCATGATGGTCATGATGCTGTAACCCACGTTTTTAAAGGGGTCATATGATGTTGCTAAAAAGAACATTATTTTGTGTATTTGGTGTAATGAAATGTTTATGCAGTTTAAGGTTAAAAAAACACATTATTTTCCACATACTGTACATTATTCTTCTTTATGCACCAAAAGCTTGTAACACTCCAAACAGAAAGGAAAAATTGAAATCGCATCATATGACCCCTTTAAGGCATGCTGTGCTGCTAATTGCTACCTGTGTTATCAGCAAGGCGTCTGTGCGAGTGAGTTTTTTGGCTTCACTCTGGATGAACTCGGCTCAATAAAAATCTATCCTTGGAGCGCTGTCCTATATGCAGGAGCTTTGAGTTCAATTACAGCCTGAATGCAGATGATGAGATTCAGCCGAGGCATGTTTGACCATTACTGTAGCTTTTACTCTGGGGTTAAGGATTTTTCAAAACCTTTAACATAGCAAGCTTTGTTGCAAGTATTTGTGTTATGAATGTGAATTATAACTAAAAAATAGCCAGAAACTCACCATGCCTTGAAAAAAAGAAAAATCGAGACAAACATTTTTTAAAAAGAAGCCTGTACACTCTAATAATGAAAAATAAATATTGAATTCAAGATTTAAAAAAAAAACACTACTTTGATGAAAAAGTAGCAAAAATGTTGACCTTTTGAAAATGTTTGCCTTTTTTCATGAAAGTAGTGGTTTTTATCTTGCATTCAATGTTTCTTTTTCATTAGGGTACATGTACATGACCACAATGTACTAAAATAGCGCTTTTCACAATACACATTGTTTCAAAGCAGCTTTACAGAAAATGCATGTGTCTACATT
>NW_015643560.1:262209-262289 GCF_001515625.1 Sinocyclocheilus rhinocerous | reverse complement strand
CCAAACAGAACAAACAGAAAGGAAAAATTGAAATCGCATCATATGACCCCTTTAAGGCATGCTGTGCTGCCCTGTGTTAT
>NW_015643560.1:260922-262186 GCF_001515625.1 Sinocyclocheilus rhinocerous | reverse complement strand
GTTTTTGGCTTTACTCTGGATAAACTCGGCTCAATAAAGAGCTATCATTGGAGCACTGTCCTACATGCAGGAGCTTTGAGTTCAATTACAGCCTGAATGCAAAGGATGAGATTCAGCCGAGGCATGTTTGACTATTATTGTAGCTTTTACTTTGGGGTTGAGAATTTTTCAAAACCCCTGACATAGTAAGCTTTGTTGCAAGTATTTGTGCTGTGAATGTGAAGGATAAAATAGCCAGCAACTCACCTGGCCTTGAAAAAAATAATAATAATCCAAACAGACAAAAATTAAAAATAGAAAAAACCCATAGACTCTAATAATGAAAAAGAAACACTGAATGCAAGATAAAAAAACACTACTTTAATGAAAAAAGGGGCAAATGTTTTGGTTACATGTGACTTTTCAAAGCATAGTGAGCAAGATTACATGTGACTGAAACATTTGCCACGTTTTCATTGAAGTAGTGGTTTTTATCTTGCATTCAATGTTTCTTTTTCATTAGGGTACATGTACATGACCACAATGTACTAAAATAGCGCTTTTCACAATACACATTGTTTCAAAGCAGCTTTACAGAAAATGCATGTGTCTACATTACAATTTAGAGTGATCTATTATCAGAAGTGAATGTGTCCAAGTAAGGTTCATTTCACAAATGAACAGTGCAAGATAATAGAATCATACAGTTAGCTAACATGAATTAATTTTAGGCAGAAGCTCATTAAAGCGATTTATTACAAGTGTGATCATAATGATTACAATATAGAGAAATTTTGGCAGTTGTGTATGTCGATTCAGGTTGGCAATTCATGTCAGACCAGTAGTTGGCGATGTCACTTTGTAAAGAAACACTTCACGCCTGCACGCATAGCTATAAACTGAACATGTGATATGCAAATTTTCAAATTTTTGTAGTTTACACGGAGACGGTATCGTTTTCAAAAACTTGCACTTTGAAACACTTTTTCAAAAGTTTGCATTTTCAGGCCCCCAAAACACCATTGTTGTGTAAATGATTAGCCGAAACACTTAAGTTTTCTATTTTTAGCTGAAAGTGGTGTTGTGTAAATTCCCTCTTAGAGTATGCGGGTTTCTTTTTTTAATATTTGTCAACATGAATGATAACTCAAATCATGTAGCGTCCTTAAAGGGGTCATATGATGTTGCTAAAAAGAACATAATGTTGTGTATTTGGTGTAATGCAATGTGTTTATGCGGTTTAAGGTTAAAAAAACACATTATTTTCCACATACTGTACATTATT
>NW_015643560.1:260200-260771 GCF_001515625.1 Sinocyclocheilus rhinocerous | reverse complement strand
ATGTCGCTTTCTGCCATTTGAGTTTCCTTTCTGTGAACAAATTAAGCCTGTCACAAAAATGAACTGAAACTCAGCGTATATAGGCTATGTTTTTTTCTCTTGTTTATCTGTAAACTAAATCAAATATATTTCAAGAATTTATTCCTTGTATTGTATGTATATATGTACTGCAGATTTTATATATATAACATAATGTAATAATATTTAGTATTTTCACATCTAGGTGGAAAAATGTTTAATTTGTACTACTGTCTGTTCAAAATATTTGAAAAGAAACCAAGCATAGAAGATTCCCACCCCTCCCCCCTTTTGTACCGAAATCGCATCGAACCGAGGTACGTACCGAACCGTGACATCTGTGTACCGTTCCACCCCTAATAATTACTGATTATAATGACTTAGGGTGTGTTCACACTTGGCGTCTTTTTTGAAGCTGCCAGTGTCTGTTTTACATTAGAATCCTATGGAGTAAACAGTGTTTTCAAAAAAGTCCTGAGCGCTTTTTTAAATGCCACTGCCGGCGTCTTTTTCTGCAGCTCAGAGCGTCTCTTCATGTTGAAAAAAAGTAACT
>NW_015643560.1:253382-259774 GCF_001515625.1 Sinocyclocheilus rhinocerous | reverse complement strand
GTGTGAACACACTACTCGCACTATTTATACTACAGAACGTCATAGAATAGTGCATAAGGCTATGTTCACACGTGCTGTCTTTTTTTGAAGCTGCCAGCATCTGTTTTACCTTAAAGTCCTATGGAGTAAACCGTGTTTTCAAAAAAGTCCTGAGCGCTTTTTTAAATGCCACCACCAGCGTCTTTTTCTGCAGCTCAGAGCGTCTTTTCAAGTTGAAAAAAGTTTAACTTTTCTGAAAAAAACGCCCTACGTCAAGCGCCTTTTTGACAGCTGACCAATGACAAGCGAGTAGCGAGACCTGTCGTTTCCATAACAACAAGAACAAGAAAAAATGGAGAAGGTGCCGGTAGATAAACTGATCGTACTAGTTTCGGAGCACAAGGAGTTATATGATATTAGCACAAAATATTTAGTATAATAATAATGTTTTAATGTTTAGTCTAAAATATGCCGCAAACCGTGCATCATCCAACCGGAGCTCCTGGACTAAATTGTTGTAAGCACCATACTGGTTCCTTCCCCGTATAATGTCGTGCACCCACAAACGTCGTTGTAAACCGACATTCTCTTCCCCGTTAACTTCAAAAGCCAACGCAAGAGCCAATTTCCTCTTTCTCAACATTTTTGCACCACACAGCGCTAGGCTACTGTTGCAGCTGTTGCTATAGCAACAAAAGATGCCCTCGGCTGCTATTTGTTACAGAAACGCTGCCAGCTTTTTTTTCACTAAAAACGCCCTTGTCAACTTTTTCTTGTCAAAAAAGACGTGTCCTCTTTTGGAAGGCCAAACAAAGTAGTTGTTTGGCCTTCCAAAACGAAACACACAGCATCATACACGGCGGGCTAGAGTGAGCGGCGGCCGGAGGGCTTGAGTGAGGAACGGCCTGCGGGCTTGAGAACTTGAGAAGTTATGCCTTCTGTCTTTGCGTGAACATTTGGGCGGTGTTATGCAAATATTCCCACACAGTGACGTGGAGTGGGCGTGTTTAAACGAGGCGTTTTAGGAGGGCGTGGACAAGTCTTAATTTTATAAAGAATATCTCTTTGGGTTTGAGACTTTAGTCTTTGCAACTTTAGGGATCTTATCTATTCACAAACAGCTTGTAACACTCCAAAGAGAAAGGAAAACTTTAAATGGCATCATATGACCCCTTTAATGTATTATTTACTTATGTATTATATACTAAGCTATTATTATTACTTACCTGTTATTATAGTTGTAATTATTATAATTATTGTAGTAAATAAAACAAATGTGCTACTGGGGCGATACGTTTTAAAAATACACTAATATTATGTACCATTTAGGTATTGATATGTACCTTTAAGGTAATAATATGCACATTTTAGATGTAAATAAAGTACAAAGGTGTACCTTTGTACTTTATTTACATCTAAAGTACAAAGGTACACTTTTGTGTACCTTTTGAAAGTGTATCACTCCAGTTTTTGTACCTTTTTTCTGAGAGTGTACTAACTATTTAAATTTACCCATGTACAAATAAATAGTAACTACAAGTACTCAGAACACTTTAGCAGCTATATAGCAATGCCCTGGCAATGAATTTTGCATGGTTAGGTGCTACTAATATTGTCTACAGAAAATGTAAAAATTTAATTTGATTTTCATACTGTAAGCCACAGCTTCAATCTGGATAAATTTGGCATCAAACCTTGGAGCTCTGTCCTAGTTGTAAGAGCTTTCAGCTTGTGTTCAAGTACAGCTTGAACCCAACTGATAAAATAAGCTGATACTGATTTCAAGCCAGACTTTTAGTAGGGTAAACCTACAGCTGTGCAAGACATCTAGTCCTGTAACAAAGTTTTACGCACATCAGCAAAAAATTAAAAAATAACAGATGTTCAGAACCATTAACCTGACTGAAAGAAACAGTACATCTGGTAAAAGATTAAAAGCCACTTTGTAGACGACTTTACTGAAGTTTGCCATGTTTGATCATTTTGCCATGATTATTTGATCAAAAATACATAAAAAATATTACAGAAAAATGTAAAATAGATTGTGTATTTTAGGGAAAATATTGTTTGTGTGTTTGTTTTTGCATTTTTTTATGAGCTAATTAATTGGAAAAACTAAATTGAATATTTGTATGTTTAAAAAGGTAAAGGTAAACTACCAAAAATCTAAAGGGTGATCTAAAATAGTGAATAGTTGTATCTCGGCCAAATATTGTCCTATCCTAACAAACCCTACATCAATGGAAAGCTGATTTATTCATAAATAAATAATGTATAAATCTCAATTTCAAAAAATTATGACTGGTAAAAAATAACAGAACTGATGCAACACGCATCTTTAACACTTAAAAATCAAACTCCCTTCTCAGATGGCAGAATCTTTCTTATCTCCCTCGATAACTGTAAGGAAGAATGATACATTTTCACTGATAAAGTGTTATAATGTTCTTTATCCATGAATGCCCGATATGCTCGTTCCTCTCTAATGGTCCTATGAGCATTTGCCTGTATTAGTCATGCTGGAATCATCAGTGTGTCACAGCAATGACTCAACAGGTGAGGTGGCTCAGAACGGCTGTGGCCTTTTTTTTCCTTTTTTTTTTTATTATCATGCTGTTTGGGTAATTGAAGAACACACCCTTAAAATCTGAATTCTCCATAATGAATGCTAAGATTAGAATGAGAGTCCAGTGGCATTGCCTCGTCTTTTAACCAGTGAAGTTTGGACGTGAAGTGGGCACTTGCATTTTCTTTTTGGTTTGCTGGTCACATACATACATACATACATACATTCATTAGGCTATATATATATATATATGTATATGTATATATATGTTCTTATTTGTAATGTATCTGGTTATTGCATAATATCAGTGCATATATTTTTCATTTTTTGTCAAGCACATAACATTTTGTTGATGAAACTGCCTCGTCATATGTTAAATGGATTATTCCCAACCCCGAGAGCCCAGTGGACCAGAGCATGATGGTAATAAAACGTCTTTGTGGTCCTCCGATTGTGCCCGCTGGCCTTTAATTAAAACAAAAATGGACTTTAATGATCAATGTTCCCATGACAACCCTCTTCAAATCTGAGGCTGACCCTTCTCTGTAGTGTAAAGCAGCTATTCAGCTTTATATTAGAAACTTGAAACAGTGCTCCTAACGGTGTAATGTTCTTTGGTTGGCTTTAGCTGTCTGTGTTTGGAGACTTGCTGAGATGTGACAGGCGTGTAAAGCTCAGCTGACCGCATGAACTGTGGGTGTGGGGACGCTACATCCTATTTGCTGTTGTCTCCTACAGACTTCTGTGTACAATCTCTGTTTGCTTTTGGAGTCCTGCTCAGCTGACTCGAGTCAAACCATTTTAATGATCGTCTCCTTAAGTTTATTGAATTCACGTTTCTGTCCACTGCTGCCATTGAGCCAGACCTCCTGAATCTCTTAACCTTTCACCTCTTCATTGACTGAAATTGGTGCGTGTGTGAGAGAGAACGAAAGCATGATAGCGTGTACATCAAGGAAGAACAGAGTGATATGGGTAATGTTTGGAGTTGGTGTTTGCTGTCATAATAGTGACTAGGTTGTCATCTGACATGCTCCTTATTGAATATTTATTTACCTCTCTTTCCTTGTTGATTCCCTTTCTTCCACTTCTTAAATGTGGCATTGCTCATCTAAACAGTGTGTTTGTAGACACAAAAGTAGAGGTAGCGAAATTACTAACTTAACTGCATTTGCTAACTCATTCATTCAAAATAGTGTGCCTTTTCTATTAAGAAGCTAACCTTTACACCATGTCTTGATCAAGTTTTTTTGTCCACACTGAATGTGAAAATGCTGCATGACACGACACAATCACAGCCAGTCAGAACATACATATTTAATGCATATTTTTCTGTAGTTGTAGTTTTGACCAATGATATATTTCGCTGGGCAGAGCTACCATGATTGATGCAGCAGAAAATCATACGGTCACCAAAATATTTTGACATTTAACGTGAAAGTCTGCGCTGCGCCTGGTCAGGACACAAAAGAATAGTATGGTGAGACAAAACGCATTTTAAACCGCCTGGCCAAAAGTCTTTTTTGGAAAGAAATTAGCATTTTTATTCAGCAAAGATGCATTAAATTGATTATAATTGGCAGTAAAGACATTTATAATGTTGCAAATAATTTATATTTAAATGCTGTTCATTTGAACCTTCTATTCGTCAAGAATGTATCTTAAGTTTCCACAAAAATACTAAGCATTGCTAAGAATAAGAAATGTTCCTTGAGCAGCAGATCAGCATATTAGAATGATTTCTGAAGGATCTCGTGACACTATTGTCATGTGATCATATGAAACTATTGATGTGTCTATGTAGTAATATTTTTTTTTTACTGCATTTCTAGTCAGATAAATGCAGCCTTATTTGAGCATAAGAGATTACTTTCAGAAACATTAAAAACTCTTACAGACATCAAAAACTTTTGTAGTGTGTGTTATATTATTTTATGCTTCGCATCACAACTGAGCTAGCTTTGCGAATAATCAGACACACTTGTTTACTGTAGCCTTCAACATCACCTCCTTTGGGTTGGGTTTATTTTAAAACTACTAACTACTTTTTCTGGCTATTTTAAATTGTGAGTAGCCTGTAATTTGATGAGCTGTAGTTCCAAATAAGCTTCCCCAGCACTGGTGTGTGTGTGTGTGTGTGCGCGCACGTATCGCACACTTGTCCCACTAAATTCTGCCCTAGTTTAACGTCGCCCTCTCTATTTTCAGGTATTGCTCTCCCATCTTTTCTCTGAAGGTGCAGTACAGAGTAGTCATTCATTGACTACCAGTCTTACAGGGAAATGAAGCCTCTATCAGCCTCCCTCATCTCACATCGCTGCGGCTTTTGCATCCTGCTTTGAATTCTGGGTTTGAGCTTTATATGTCACCCAGTTGGTGGGCAATGTATTGTTTCTCCCTTTATTTTACAAATTATCATTGTTTATTTTTTGGCTTGCAGTTTGTTTAAAATATATTCAGTATGTCCTTCTAATCTTTTATGAACATGTCACAGAAATCTTCTTCCGTCCTTTTCTGCTGATGTCACTTAAGCCACATTGGCTATTGCATAATAGGGGCTTTTGCACCTGACAGTTACAGGAGCTAGCCACCAGGGTGGTCCCCCGAGGACAAAATTTAGACTCTATTATGGAATGCCCACTTTTCATAATCTAATCAATTTTTATTGAATAAAATGAAGACCTGTTTTATTTTTTTCTCCTCCTCCCCATTGAATCCAGTTTCACTCAGAAATACACTACCATTCAGAAGTTTGTAGTTTGTAAGATTTTTTTTTGAAAGAAGTCTCCTATGCTCACCAAGGCTGCATTTACAGGAAAAATAACTGTTTTCAATTTGAACAGATTTTAAAATGTAATTTATTCCTGTGACGCAAAGCTGAACTTTCAGCATCATTACTCCAGTCTTCAGTGTAACAAGATCCTTCAGAAATCATTCTAATATATTAATATTATTAATGTTGAAAACAGTTGAGCTGCTATAATTTTTTTGTGGAAACCATGATACATTTTGTTTTTCAGGATTCTTTGATGAGAATGTTCAAAAGAACAGCATTTATTTGATATAGACAGTTTTTGTAACATTATAAATGTCTTTATTTGTCTCAATTTAATGCATCCTTGCTGAATACAAGTATTATGTTTTTAATTAATTTAAATAAATTATTTCTTTAAAAAAAAAAGTACTGACCCAAACTTTTGAACTGTAGTGTATGTTGTATTATGGAAGTAAAATGCTTCATGTTGAATTCAAGCACACAATGAATTGGTGTTCCTGGTGTCCTGAACCTTTGTGTACAGGTGTACAATTACATGATTCATAGCATAAATGTGCATTGTGAGTGATCATGTAGTTATCATCAGGTTTACTGATCGTACACATAGATTAAAATTAGGGATGCACGATGTTATCGGACCAATATCGGCATCGGCCTGATATGAAAAAATATGCCGATAAGAGGAATACATTAACTCACATGTGCTCAGGGTGTGCTAGCGATTAGATCACGTCAGCATTATGGCTCATTCTTGATGGAAAGTTTTGCCTGAATGGTGATTGGATTCACTGTTTTGATCGCTGCATTTAAACTGAGAATGCACGTACAGAATGACGCATTCGGTGTGTGATAGAGTAAACGGTAATAGCACGTGCAGCAGCGGCAGCCTCCCCCGCTGAGGTAAGGAGTTTTAATTCCGTAGGGGGCGCTGTTGGCCTACTTCTAATAAAATGAAAGCAAAATACACAAATAATATTTAGACGGCGTTTCTGATTAAATAAAGCAGTAATTGATGCCATAAAATCTGGAGTATGTTTGGATTTAAAGGTCAGAAGCTATAGCTTACATGAA
>NW_015643560.1:224207-251228 GCF_001515625.1 Sinocyclocheilus rhinocerous | reverse complement strand
TTTTTACAACTCTTTTGCTTTAGACCATCTACAAATGTTAAATCTTAAAATAAAATGTTAAGGTTACCACTGCATCTTTCTGAAAAAAATGCAGTGATTTAATATATAGTTTATTTAAAGTTATTTTCAAATCTTCAATGTACTGTCATTATAAAATAACTTTATTATTGTTTATTTAATTCTAACAAATAAGTTCTTGTTAAAAACTAACCAAAATTAAAAATAATTATATATCGGTATTGGCATCTGCAAAATTATCGGCATATCGGATATTGGCAAAAATCCAATATCGTGCATCCCTAATTAAAATGCAAGATCAAATGTAAATAACATATAAGCTTGTACACTGGTATCGCTGATTTTAGCTCCTATCAGAAGCTTTTTGTCCTGGAACTTGTCCTTGAACTCGTCCTAGAACAGGTCCCAATGGCTTTTGGCTGCTTGTTAAACATGGATGTGGCAGAGAGGTGCCGTTCTCATTGTGGATTCATGATCGGCCCTGAATGTGGCAGAACCAGTTCACGGTGGGCGTGTGAGGTGTATGTTTCAAGTCTGCGTTTCACAAGGTTTTGTGTGTGTTTGGTGCTTGTTTACAGAAACTGTCTCACACCAGCCCAGGAGCTGCCTCTCTTTATCTGTCCTTTCACAGGTGTAGGCACTCAAATACAAACTATCGCTTGACAAAGCATGACTGTGTAAAATAATCATTTATTATGTGCCCCACATATGTGGATCGTTGTTTCTCAGCCCACGTGGTACAGGTTTCACATTTAGCTCGTGTTTGCCGCCTCACTAGGTCTCTCAGAGTGTTTGTGTGAGAAAAAGAGAGATAGACAGGTTAAATCTCTCCCCTATTGTACAGCACATCAAACGCACTGCACACCTGGCTCTTATTGGCTCCACAGACCTCAGCCCTGAACTGCTTGGGTTTTTTTGAAGCTATCACGGTGTGTGTGGCTTTCTGAGACCGGGCTCTGGGTGCCGGTCTCAGCTGTGGTGCACCCTGGGGAATGTGATTTCACTGTTGCTCAAGGAGTCGATTATTGGGAGAGGCAGTGACTGGAAGCAAACGGCCTATTAGCAGAAATTGGACCAGGAGTGTCTTCACCATCACTCACATCTACAGATCCAACTCCTGTGTGTCTTTAGTTTTCTGGTGACATGCATGTTTGTGTGTGTGCGGTTTGTTGAACCCCTGCTCTGCTCACTCGATCAGATGATTTGGGCTGTAGGGCATGATGGGGCCGTTTTCCTCATAGCTAGCTTTGTGTTTTCTTCTGTTAGGTTAGTCTTTCTCTTATGTCTTCCCAGGTTGTTGAGTGTGTTTATATGTACACTACCATGTCATTAAGATTTTTTTCAAGGATGCATTAAATTGATCGAAAGTGACAGTAAAAACATTTATTATCTTACAAAAGACTTCTGTTTCAAATAAATGTTCTTTTTAACTTTCTATGTCTGAGAATGCTGGTAAATGTATCACAGTTTTCACAAAAATATTAAGTAGCAACTGTTTTCAACATTGATAATAATAAGAAAAGTTTTTTGAGCAGCAAATCAGCATATTAGAATGATTTCTGAATGTGACACTGGACTGGCGTAATGATGCTAAAAATTCAGCTTTGCATCACAGGAGTAAATTACATTTAAAAATATATTCAAATAGAAAATAGTTATTTTAAATTGTTATAATATTTCACAATATTACCGTTTTTCTGTATTTTGATCAAATACATGCAGGCTTGGTGAGCAAGACTTATTTTAAAAACATGTTAAAAATGTTGCAGACCCCAAACTTTTGAAAGGTAATGTAACGTACAATAAAATGCTGATAATTATTAAGTTCATTATAAAATCATGATAAGAAAACAAGAGATGTGTTATACCGATTATACTATTTTAAAACCCCAGGTCATGTAAATACCTTAAATGCTGATAAAGTTGTATGCAAAGCGATATCAGGCTATCAGTAAAAAATCTGCATGTTAGGCAGGTTTGCCAGTGTATTTTTGGCTTATTAGGCATAAAGATTAAATATGTAAATTCACTATTTTTTTTTTTTTCATCACTCTATTGTCACTCAGACCTGCTGTATCTAATAACATTAATGTTGACCTACATTATGTGCCAAAGTGTGCAACATTTGACAAAGACACACTGTACTGTGTGTGACAATTTTTAGCCTATACATCATCTGAAAGCTGAAAAAATAAGCTTTCCATTGATGTATGGTTTGTTAGGATAGGACAATATTTGGCCGAGATTAGGGCTGCACGATAAATCGCATGCGATATTTAACGCGCATCTTGTCAGAAAGCCATTGTTCACTGACGAGCAGCGCAAAAAATCGCGCGAATATGAACGTGGGTTTGCGCAACTCGTCAGAGAACAACGGCTCTGTGTAGTTAATGCTGCTCAATGTGAAAGCCCGCAGGTGATGGAGATTTACCGCTGATTACAGAACCGGCTTTACTGATAAGATGCGCGTTAAATATCGCATGCGGCGGTAAATCTCCATCACCTGCGGGCTTTCACATTGAGCAGCATTAACTACACAGAGCCGTTGTTCTCTGACGAGTTGCGCAAACCCACGTTCATATTCGCGCGATTTTTTGCGCTGCTCGTCAGTGAACAATGGCTTTCTGACAAGATGCGCGTTAAATATCGCATGCGATTTATTGTGCAGCCCTAGCCGAGATACAACTATTTGAAAATCTGGAATCTGAGGGTGCAAAAAAATCTAAATACTGAGAAAATCGCCTTTAAAGTTGTCCAAATGAAGTCCTTAGCAATGCATATTACTCATCAAAAAATTTAGTTTTGATATATTTACGGTAGGAAATTTAGTAGAATTTTACGTTTGTATTTTTTGAATGTGACATCTCTGTCTGTCATGAAATGGCTTGTACAGCTGAAATGGCGATAAACATAAATACAACAACAGCAGGAAAAATGCAGATACCGGTAATTGCAAATTAACCTGAAGCAAAACAATCATCAACATCAATCATGATGTCTGTAGTGACACATTTTTTGTCGCAAAGTCACAAAGTAAAAGTAAATGTTATAATTATTTTCAAAATGAGAGCTAGATGCTTTTTGCAGATGTAACCATTGTGACATAAATGTGCAATACATAATAATTAATAGTACAACCTCAAGTGCTTTAGTACTTTTATACAAGGGTTACTGTAATAAAAATTAAAGCATCAACTTTTTTCTAAGCTCTTATCGATTGTTTCATGATTCATAATATTCATAAATATTATTCATATTATTTTATTAAGCCATATTAATTTAACATGTAAACTAGAGGTGTTGCACAGTAACAAGTAGCTCAGCGAACATGTCCTTTGTGTGATAACTGTTACTACCGTTAGTATTTTAGCTTGTGTGAACGCTGTACTGACCAATCAGCACTTTTATGATAGAGTTTAGCATGTTTGATGTTGCATATTGTACCACATACTCTTTAACAAAATAAAAAATACATGCACTAAATAGTATACAGTAGGCAGTATGTGAGCATTTCACTCTGAACACATTCTTTTTTTCTCTCTCTCACCTGCAGAGAATGTTCCGGTGGAGCTGCGAGACCCGTTCTACTGTGATCAGTATGAGCAAGAACACCTGAAGCCTCCCGTCACGCGCCTTCTGCTGTCCCCTGAGCTCTACTGTCGCACTTACGGCCTTCTGCTGAGTGGAAGCCCGGGAGCCGAGGGGCCGCCCAAAGACATCCCAGCACTCCTACAGTTCCTGGGCAGGAAGGGCTTGGCACCCAAAGACCAGAATGCCCCCGTGACAGAGGCCGAGCTCCGACAGAAGCCCATCAAAATGGTAAGTCGTATGAGCGGTGTCAGCACATTCCTGTCTGAATTATGTAGAGAGCTGAGTTTGGAGTTGATACAATGGCTTTTGTATCTTAAAACCCAGGGCTTACTTGTTGTCTGCTGCTGATTTGAAATCCAATCCTTAAGTGACTGATTTGAGATGCTCTTCACAGACAGCAGGTTAAGCTGACGTTCTTGTGTGCAGCGTTAATAGCTGTCCTCATATGACCCACACCAGAGACTCAACTATTGATCATGATGTTAGCATGTAGCTAAGATAAAGAGTCAGTAGTTACATATTTATATACAGTTGCAATCAAAATTATTCTGAGACTGTAGTACTTTACAAATACAAGCTTTTCTGAAGATCCAGGATTTTATAAAAAATTGCATCTATTAACAGTTTACTGGTATATTAAAACTGATTGTGTCAATACATAATGTAATATTTTTCAGTTATGGGATTTTTTAATAACACAGCTATGTCATAATTATTCAACATTGGTGTTTTAAAGTCACTTATTTGGTATGGTATGGAACAAAATTGTCTTAAAATACAATTAAACCGCGGTAAATCTCCATCACCTGCGGGCTTTCACATTGAGCAGCATTAACTACACAGAGCCGTTGTTCTCTGACGAGTTGCGCAAACCCACGTTCATATTCGCGCGATTTTTTGCGCTGCTCGTCAGTGAACAATGGCTTTCTGACAAGATGCGCGTTAAATATCGCATGCGATTTATCGTGCAGCCCTAGCCGAGATACAACTATTTGAAAATCTGGAATCTGAGGGTGCAAAAAAATCTAAATACTGAGAAAATCGCCTTTAAAGTTGTCCAAATGAAGTCCTTAGCAATGCATATTACTCATCAAAAAATTTAGTTTTGATATATTTACGGTAGGAAATTTAGTAGAATTTTACGTTTGTATTTTTTGAATGTGACATCTCTGTCTGTCATGAAATGGCTTGTACAGCTGAAATGGCGATAAACATAAATACAACAACAGCAGGAAAAATGCAGATACCGGTAATTGCAAATTAACCTGAAGCAAAACAATCATCAACATCAATCATGATGTCTGTAGTGACACATTTTTTGTCGCAAAGTCACAAAGTAAAAGTAAATGTTACAATTATTTTCAAAATGAGAGCTAGATGCTTTTTGCAGATGTAACCATTGTGACATAAATGTGCAATACATAATAATTAATAGTACAACCTCAAGTGCTTTAGTACTTTTATACAAGGGTTACTGTAATAAAAATTAAAGCATCAACTTTTTTCTAAGCTCTTATCGATTGTTTCATGATTCATAATATTCATAAATATTATTCATATTATTTTATTAAGCCATATTAATTTAACATGTAAACTAGAGGTGTTGCACAGTAACAAGTAGCTCAGCGAACATGTCCTTTGTGTGATAACTGTTACTACCGTTAGTATTTTAGCTTGTGTGAACGCTGTACTGACCAATCAGCACTTTTATGATAGAGTTTAGCATGTTTGATGTTGCATATTGTACCACATACTCTTTAACAAAATAAAAAATACATGCACTAAATAGTATACAGTAGGCAGTATGTGAGCATTTCACTCTGAACACATCCTTTTTTTCTCTCTCTCACCTGCAGAGAATGTTCCGGTGGAGCTGCGAGACCCGTTCTACTGTGATCAGTATGAGCAAGAACACCTGAAGCCTCCCGTCACGCGCCTTCTGCTGTCCCCTGAGCTCTACTGTCGCACTTACGGCCTTCTGCTGAGTGGAAGCCCGGGAGCCGAGGGGCCGCCCAAAGACATCCCAGCACTCCTACAGTTCCTGGGCAGGAAGGGCTTGGCACCCAAAGACCAGAATGCCCCCGTGACAGAGGCCGAGCTCCGACAGAAGCCCATCAAAATGGTAAGTCGTATGAGCGGTGTCAGCACATTCCTGTCTGAATTATGTAGAGAGCTGAGTTTGGAGTTGATACAATGGCTTTTGTATCTTAAAACCCAGAGCTGACTTGTTGTCTGCTGCTGATTTGAAATCCAATCCTTAAGTGACTGATTTGAGATGCTCTTCATAGACAGC
Organism: Sinocyclocheilus rhinocerous; assembly: GCF_001515625.1. Lineage (NCBI taxonomy): Eukaryota > Metazoa > Chordata > Actinopteri > Cypriniformes > Cyprinidae > Sinocyclocheilus > Sinocyclocheilus rhinocerous. The sequence continues at coordinate 245,326 of NW_015643560.1, read as the reverse complement.
AGGTTAAGCTGACGTTCTTGTGTGCAGCGTTAATAGCTGTCCTCATATGACCCACACCAGAGACTCAACTATTGATCATGATGTTAGCATGTAGCTAAGATAAAGAGTCAGTAGTTACGTATTTATATACAGCTGCAATCAAAATTATTCTGAGACTGTTACCTACATTTAACCAAAACAAACTAGGTGATAGATGTCAGTGTTGTTGAATATAAATAAGTCATGATTAGTGATAGGTCAGTATCAGAAAGGCTGATTAATCAGGTGATTTAATATTACAGTTGTTTTATAATAATACTTGATTACCCACTGATTACCTACTTGTCAGAAAAGTTTTTCCTTGTGTCCTAAATCTACCAACATATTAGTAGATGCTACAAATTTTGTTGTCAATTATTTACAGTAAATAACACATAGTAACATGTTTGGCCCGTTGTACATAAAAATTCACCAATTTTATTTCTGTCTCATCTGAGATTTTTTTTTTATGACCCACACCAGAGACTCAACTATTGATCATGATGTTAGCATGTAGCTAAGATAAAGAGTCAGTAGTTACATATTTATATACAGTTGCAATCAAAATTATTCTGAGACTGTAGTACTTTACAAATACAAGCTTTTCTGAAGATCCAGGATTTTATAAAAAATTGCATCTATTAACAGTTTACTGGTATATTAAAACTGATTGTGTCAATACATAATGTAATATTTTTCAGTTATGGGATTTTTTAATAACACAGCTATGTCATAATTATTCAACATTGGTGTTTTAAAGTCACTTATTTGGTATGGTATGGAACAAAATTGTCTTAAAATACAATTAAACCTTTAGAAACTCCCGAATTAGCTTGAGCTGTTACACATACATAAACTTAGCCCATGCATGTGCTGAAGTTGAGTAGCAAATATGGCAAAGTATATGTATATGTATATGTGTATATGTGTGTGTGTGTGTGTATAAACAAAAACTAATAAAACTGACTAAAACGCCAAACAAAATTACTAAAACTAACTAGAATTAAATAAATAATATTTAAAAATAATGAAAAAATGGAAAATATAGAAGAAATAGTTTTATTACATTAGAAAGTCTAAGGCTACATGAAGATTTCCAAGACATTAAAAGCTCCTAGAGACACCGCTTCCAGCCTTATTTCTAAGCTTAAAATGTGTTGAAACCAGAAAACCCTCAAGGGTGTGGAAGAAATAAAAGCTCAATAAAATGTTTGATCAGAGCAGCTGAGAAAAACCTGCATTGTACAGCCAAAGACTTGCAAGATGACCTGATGAAGGAGAGCGAAAAATTTCAATGCAGAGTATAAGAAGAAGAACATTAGACAAGCATGGCCTTCATTTTTTGAGGCATCTTGCTGAATACCAGTCTTGATCAAGAAGAGCATAAAAGGTCGACTTGAACATGCTAAAATTCATTTGGATAGACCTGTGGAGTTCTGGAAGAATGTTTTATGAAGTGATATGACCAAACTGGAACAGTCTGGACCCATGGATCAGCAGTATGTCTGGTGCAAAAAAGGCAAAGCTTATGAGCAGAAGAACATCATCTTCATGGTCAAACATAGAGGTGGACCAGTCCTGTTATGGGGGTGTTTTACTGTTGCAGGAAAAACTGTTTCAAAATATTAATAAAACTGTAATGGTAACCCAATGATACTAAAGTGTTGTTTTTTTTTTTAAAGAAACAAGGTGTCCCATGAATTGCGCACAGATACATTGATTATAATAATAGTGGTTGTGCCGACGACTTTGCAAGAGCTTAGAAAAGCTGTACCCATTGGCAAATTTGGCAAAGAGATAATTTTGGACCCTGATAACAGCCCTACAAGCCATATTTTTATTGTGTTTTTTTTTACCATTCTCTGCAGTGACCCAATTCTTCCTTTGTCTTGCCCCCGTCATACCCAATTTAAATTCTGTATATTTGTTCGAGCATCAGTTCTCCAACAGGGCCATCTCTGAGTGCTGACACCTCTGAGGATGCATTGATAGCGTGTGGTGCTGCAGGCAGGTGAATGTTCAGTGCTCTGCAGTCTCCGTCTGGGGTTCCCGGCTGCAGGTCCCCTGCTGGTGTCATGATGTGCTCGGCGAGCTGTGCGGTGAGCTCTGGGCTCATCTGGTGCTGTTTGGCTGCTCGTGGTGCACTTCCCAGGCCTGACTGTGGGGGCGGCTGGCTGACTGGCTGCTGTAGCAGCTTGATGAAAGTGGGTCATGATGTAGAATTAGGATGGAATTGAAACTGGAACAGTCTGGACCCATGGATCAGCAGTATGTCTGGTGCAAAAAAGGCAAAGCTTATGAGCAGAAGAACATCATCTTCATGGTCAAACATAGAGGTGGACCAGTCCTGTTATGGGGGTGTTTTACTGTTGCAGGAAGTGAAAATTTTGACTGTATGAAGGGCATCATGGATTCTTTGAAGTATCAGGCCAAGAATTGCGATGCCTTCAGTGCAGAGAGTTGATTCTGTTCAATAACAAAGCAAAGTTCATCAGTTATAAAATCAGTTCAATTCAATTTAAACTCAATTCAGCCATCAACAGCTCTCCAGAAGACAATTGTTATTATCCAATTCAGTTCATATTTTGTTCTCATTCGATAGTGTTCAGTGCACATGGATAATTTTACTAAATATTGTCCCAATACTCTAAACAGTATGCATAGTACACACACACATTGAGCGAAATGGATTTTAAAATAGACATATTGTTTCTTTTAAAAAGTATATGAAAATATACTTCATTGTTAATATCTTCTAAAGGTGTTTGCCATCTTAGATAGAAATTTACTGACCTTGCTGCAGTCCATAAAAAAACACATGTGATCCTGCCCGAGATTTTGGACATTCTAGAAGGCCAAGGAAGTCCCTGTCAAGGAAAGTCTTTACTCGGCAGCCATATTTGCCTCCGTGGTGGTTGTTTCACACACCCAGGACCAAGTCCAACAACTAAAGCCTTGTATTTTAGGACGGTCCAGCCAATCCGCATAAGCACGTCTCAGGACGCTGACTGTTCTCATGGCAACCGGAGCTCCTCTAGGTAGGAACCTCAGTATGTTTTGGGACACAACCGATGTATCTGATTTATTGAGCATGAGTGTCTCATTGTAGTCCACTAGCTCAGATCAAGGGGATAACAAAGCTGATTTGGCCTGCCAAAAGTCACAATCAGTTGACCTTTGGATTAGTACACATGGGGTTGGTTTCATTGCAGCACTGGGGGATGATTTCTGGAGGTAAACTGGGGGATGTTTTCTGGAGGTAAAGGGGCTTTTGGCGTGGGGCAGCTCCAGTTTATGCTTGGATTCCAGGGATTATAGCATATAAAGCAGCTCCCCCTCTCAAGCAATCCCTGAGTAGAACCAGCTGTAAGGGAAAGGACAGTTATTGAAAAACTGCATGCTAAGCCCAGGCTCGCTGGGGTGGGTGGAGAGACACAATGCAAGGACTGACAAATAGTGGCAGGGTCGAGGGATCAGGCCTTCAAACAATACCAGACAAAAGACAGCAGACCCTGATCTGATGTAGCACTTTCCTCCCTGTTAGATAGGGTCCTTCTCACAGCAGGAAGGCTTTAATGGACCCTAATGGAGTGTTTGATTCCCCTTGGGCTCAGAGCTTTTTACATTAACTGTAGAGTTTCTCGTACCTACATTTAACCAAAACAAACTAGGTGATAGATGACTGGCTGCTGTAGCAGCTTGATGAAAGTGGGTCATGATGTAGAATTAGGATGGAATTGCAGCAGTCTGAAACGAGACCAGTAAACAGCTTTGGAGCAGCTGAAGTCTGTTTTAGCAATGACTATGCATCAAAACTCAACATTTGGCATACTTCCTGCACAGAAAGTGGTGATGATAACTAAACCTTGATATACTTACGTGGTATTAAATTCTTTTTTGGAGATGCACCATGATAATACCATAGTAAGCCATAGTCCCATCTGATCTTCATACAAGACATGCCACATTTCAGTTCTGTCGAACTGATCTGAGAGGTGTATTTCATTTCATTTCATTGAAAAAGGAAGCAAGGTATCTCACAAATTGCTCACAGATTGCATTTATTTTTCATCTGTGTGTCCATTTTTGCGTGATATTATTTATTCTGCAATACCGTCAAATGATGATCCAGACACGGCATCATCATACATTTGAATATTAACAACCAGATGCCACATTTCAGTTCTGTTGAACTGATCTGATGTGTATTTTATTTTATTTTATTTTTAATCCTGTTTTTAATCATGTTTTTAATCTTGTTTTATCCTATTTTAATATATTAAAAAAGGATGCAAGATGTCTCACCAATTGCACACTGATTCATTGATTTATAATCTTTATGTCCATTTGTGCAGCATTATTCATTCTGCAATGCCGTCAAGGCCTTCCTGTGAGCTGCATATGTGTAGTTCCATGAGAGCCTCAGGTTGCTACTGTTGTTGTTTTGTTTAAGATGTTCTAGGAGAAATTGTGTAAAAAATGGCTCGAGTTTCTGTAACCAGAACTGATCAGGGGAATTTGGAAGTCAGATTATTGCCGTCTACTTCCTGAAGTTCCTGTACAGTTGTGAGACTTAAGGTGCTGCAGTCCTCAGTATTTAAGCACTGCTTTGTGTTCTGGTCCTTGGTTTTATTAATAACAAACACAACTGATTTTCATATTAGAAATGGTTTCAGTATACAGTGTGTGTGTTTATATGTATGTGCTTGGAGAATGAGTTCATACGGTCCAGGGCTGCAGGGCTTCCTGTAAATCACCCCCTGCTGCGCCCTGGCCCTCTCATCCTCCTGTCTGTGGCACACTGAGGACCGGGGGTTAGAAATGAGCATTCACGGTTATAATAACCGCAGTGAACTTTGTTTTGCCTTTGCCCTGCCAGTGGAGTATTTTGGCAGTTGTCACAGGACTGCCTGGGTTTGTGGTGACTGCACTATATCATTATGACTAGCTGTGTTACCTCAGGATTTCCAGCTTCGTCTGTGCACTCTAAGCTGTAGTGAGGTGCATTGTGGGTCATACTGGTTGTTATGGTGATTTGGCAGGCCGGTTGTGCTCTGTGTTCCAGTGTTGGTCCCTCTCCCCTTTCATTAGGGACTTGTGATTCGGCTTAGCGAGTCCTGGAGTGTCGGGACGGGAAATCCAAGCCCCCCTCCCGTCTCCTCTCGCTTTCATTCCTCTCTTTTGTCGTGAACCGCTCTCCCCTCCCTTCTCTGTATAATTACTTTACCACATAACAGAGCAGAGCTTGTGACCTCCGCAGTACAGTCGTTTCTTACTGATCAGACACAAATTGCAAGATCATTTATTGCACTGATTTTGGGCAGAAGTCTGTGGAGTGTTCTTTAACATTGTTAATGTGTTAAAAGGGTTGTAGTGCACATAAGCATTGTCAAATTAGCCAAAATATAGCCAAGAAATCGTTTTGCTCACTATGGATGCTCAAGAAATAGGCTATATTATTATCAGTGTTGAAAAGTGCAGCATTTATTTGAAATAGAAATCTTTCGTAACATTATAAGTGTCTTTACTGTCACTTTTTGATTATTTGAAAGCATCCTTGATGAATAAAAATATTTATTTTAGAGAAATTGTACTGACCTCAAACTTTTTTGAATGGTAGTGTAAATATTAAATTTTTGCCCTTTTTGTCTGTCTTCCCATCTGTAGTCTTTCCTTATTTCTTCAATATTAACAGAAGTTCATGAGCATCTGTTACACATTGCTTGATGTGTCCTCGTCAACCACACTGTTGCTAATTTATGCGTTTCAAAATGATCTCTGACACTTTTATTGACAAAATAAATACGACACTTCCGTTATCGTCCCGTTTTGCTGTGCACTAGAACATTTGTTCTTAAAGTGGCACAGAGATCGGCTGAAACCCTCCCACTGTGGCTTATCCTCACAAACACGGGCCCCCTGGCTGAGCCAGTCACTGGAAGCTGAAGTATAAATGCTTTCTGACAGAGCTGCTCCTCCCTCGGCACTCTGCAGAGGTCAGCACTTCAGTTCACGCTCGGAAAGACGCCACCGTTGAAGTGTGTCACTGTACTGGACAGGATAAACGCATTACTGGGTGGTTGCAAAGGATGAAAGCTGCATGTATTGCGTGTAAGGGGGCAGACACTGGTTGGGACAGATTAGCATTAGCCGTGTGTTGTAGAGAGGCGGGCTGCATAAGGGAATGTGTTCCTCTGACCTGTTTGAGAGTTAATGATTATAGCAGGCTGAGTGTGGCCAATACGGAAAAAAAGAAGGCAGGGAAGACATTTAGGTGAGGACATTCATGTTCACAAAACAGCGATGAATAACATGACTGGGAACATGTGAAAGGCAACGTGTGTTCTATTGATTTTTGTCCAAGTCTTTTGTTTTCATCTTAAAAAACAAAAAAAGAACCCCTCTGAAAATGTCTGGCGTTGCTCCAACTGATAGTGAATGATTGTCTTTGGCCCTGTTTGTCTTAGACATAAACCAAGAGGAAATCTATTAGTTTTGTCCTTGAAAAATGTCCTTTCTTCACTGTAAAAACGTAACCCTCTGGATTTTGACTTGAAGGATCGTTTACCCTCATTGAGTCAAATGTCCCCTGGAGAACTGCTCTAGTGACCTTGTGTTCCCATTGTGTTGTTGTGTGAGTGAGCGCCACATAGTCTTGGCTATATTTTTATCCAAAATCAAGAGATTACATTTTGCTTTTTGTGTAATGATAATTCACATTTCATTGCTTCATCAAAATGAAGCTTTGGGACATTAAGATTAATTATTTTTGCTGTTATGCAATTAAATTCAGCATAAAATATTTATACTTTTGCATTGGTATTATTGTTCTTATTATTATAAAAAAATGGACCCAAACTATTTTCATGCAGTTCACCTGAACATTAGATTTAAATTGCTATTGACTACACTGACACTCTCAGTGGTTTGGGCCACAGGTAGTAAATGTCCCCTGGTTGAAGTGCAGAAAGTAGTTAATGGCTTAACCCTCTTATCGCAGCTAAGGTGCTCTCCATGACTCAGCTGATAATGAGGTTGGGTTGTTTTTAATGGGCTTGGGCGTGAGCAGCCTCGCTGTAATGGACTGGGAGGATGAAGAACAGTCCTCATCATCTGTGTCTGCTGTAGGTTATCGTTTCTGTTACAGCATCTGGTGTTATTGGATAAGACAGATGGGTTTGTGAGTAGTGGTGAAACGATACCAAAACATCAGTAGTCGATACTAATAACAGTGTCACAATTCTTGATGCAAATTGGCTACCACCGGAAAACAGATATGCAAATGAACAAACTTCTTTACTGTGTGTTAATGTAACTTTTTTTTATATAAATTAAGCATGTAGTCTTCAAGTACTTCTTGAAAATTTTTCAGTTCAAGACTTTTATTTTATTATAAAATAATGTATGATATATATTTATTATTATTTTGTCCCTTTATTTGCTTACATTTATTTTAGACGTAACAAACTGTTTATATTAATACCTTGCCAAATGGCCATTTTAACCAAGAAGCAGACACGTAGATGATGACTTTTAACAACAATTTGGTACCAAAATACCATTTCCTTGTGAGTATTCCTTGTGAGTATTCTCACATTGGGTATCTGATGTGCTCAGAAACCCCAGCACACACACAAACACATACTGACGGCAGCACAAATGTGGAATGCCGGGGGTTTGAAATTGCAGTCCCCATAGAGCTGTTTTGCAGCGCTGCCCTGTATCCTGGAGTCTGTCACACATGAGTCATACTGCATATATCATTGAGAGAGGGAGAGAAGAGGAGGGAAGGGAACAATACTGCTGCAACACTTTGAGAAAAGAAACAGCAGGAAGTCAGTATTGAATATTGATTTATTTCTTGCTGCTTGATTGCACAGTGCTTCAAGGATGCATTACACAGCAAAACAATGCATATGCAAGTAAATCATGGCACATTATTTTTCCTTTGTTTCGAGTCATTCACTCTGTACACTGTATTTCTCTCTTGCAGTGTCACTCAGACTTATGCAGAAAACCAAACATTCATCTTATCTCCTCAATAAAGACTCTTCAGTCCTGTGGCATTAGAAAGGCCTTGCTTTCTGACGTTGTTCTGAATGTTACTAGACATTATTACATTAGGCGCATTAGGTCAGTGTTCAAATGACAGCTGGGTTTTCTCCAAGCTCTGACTGTCCTGTTTGTTTCCTCTGATTGGTGCAGAGTGCCCACTTGGAGTTGATAGATGCCTTAATGGCAGTGGGTGCCATGGAGACGGTGAGCACAGTCTTGGCGAGCAGCAGATCAAAGCTGCTTGGTACAGATGCAACCTGGGACAGAGCCCTGCTTTCCTGGGTGAACACGGTGAGTCTTGTAAAGAACCACATCAACAGAGTTTCTTGGAGCTCAAACAACTCTTATAAACTCTCAAAAACCTATAAATCAATCTAAAAACTTTAATTTACAATATTTAAAAGAGTAGTAAAAAAAAAAAAACTTAATTTACTTCATCATTTACTCACTCTTATGTTGTTCCAAACCGTTGAGCACAAAGAGATGCTTAACATAATATTCCAAATATTTTTAAGGTGGGGAACATTATCTATAAATAACTTAAAATTTCAGTCTGTTTCTCACACAGAGCTATCAACATTGCTTCAGAAAACTTGGAATATAGTCATATGTATGAATATAGGACTACTTTTATTGTACTTTTATGGTGCTTTTTTGTCATTTTTGGAGCTTGAGAGCTCTGTCCCAATTCACTTTAATTGAATGAGAAAGCGCCTTGAATATTCTGTGTTCTATGGAGGAAGCAAGTATGGAACAACATCAAGGTGACTAAATAATTTTTATTATTGGGTGAACTATACCTTACACTTTCCTGTTTACATATACTTTCTAAACTCGAATATACAATATTACTGGCCCTAAAATAGAACCCTGTGGAACACCTTCACAAAAGACGCTGTGGGTGTGGTCTTCAGCAAATAAAGTCATCACTTTGATTTTTACTTTTGATGTCATGTCATTGTCATAAGTTCTTTTTTGTTTTTCTTTTGTGTAGCTAAATCAAAAACTGAAGGAACAAACAGAAGGTACACAAAATGATGCATCTCAGCCTAGTACTGAACCACAGCCTGTTCAACCTTCGGTAAGAAACGGTCATAAACAAACAGACAGACTTGCTCACGAAAAAGCTCAAAGGGCGCATGTGTACAATAACTTGACCCCTACACCTCTACACAAACAGTCACTTATTTCCTTAGCAGCACTATCTTTTTCCTCAGGCTCTACTTTGCTGTCTAAATACCTATCCTATCCTCTTCCTCCTCCTCACTTACCTCGTACCTCGTTCTCCTCTCATGTTCCTTCACTTCTTTCTGACAGTGTCCCACCCGCTGGTACTGGAAACTTGTTCCTGTAAGTCTTTCTATTGTTTTCCATTCTACCCTTCTTTCCTCCATTTTCCTGTCCTAACCCCATATAAAGCTGTCCTCTTTTGCCCCCTGCTGGCAGTACAAATTGCATAGATGGAATTTGATTCCTTTGACCTGTTTGAGCAATTAATCTAAAGCATGTCTAAATTTTAGAGTCCCCCACCATATAACATGCTATGACTGATGCATGTATTACATGACAAATTAAGTATAATAATATTGTCAATGCCTTGCAATATACCTATAGAATAGTGTGGAGTTTATAGTAATGGAAAATAAAAAGTAAAGATGCAGCTTTTTGTTGATAGCCTGTTTATCTTATCATGGCACGTATGTAGATGTAGTTTCATTGCATCATGTCCTTGTTCCTGCACTGTAGATTGTGCATTTAAAAGTTACATGGATCTCTTGAGGAACATGAATTAGATTTAGATATATCCCCTGGGTGAACCAAAATTGGAGTCAAAGACAGTATTGTTTAGTATCGCAGTTTTCTGAGAACACCTCTTAGATTAGAGGTGTTGTGTCAGTTGTCTCAACATCCTGCATCATCATTTGCATTACAAAAAATAAGCCAGAAATAAGCATGGCATGTAAATTAAACCATAGTCTATGGTGGTTAAGTGAATATAGTGTGTCTGTTATTAGTGCGCTTATCTGCTAGTGCATGTTGTGTGTATCAAGTTGAAAAGGTCTCGGTTGATGTATCAGGTGTTGGCTGTTCACACAGCTGCCTCTGTTCATTGCTCTGACCTGTTGAAGTCTTTCAAGTGTTTGCTGTCCCACTTCCCATTAACAATGTCTTTGCTGTTCTTCGACGTATGTCTCATTCGCTTTTACTGCATTTTGTCTTCATGCACTGCTTGCATGGATTCTTTTGTTTTTGTGGCTGTTTTTTTTTTTCTCCGACATTTATTTCCATCTCTGGTTGTCTTTTGTACACATTTTTAATTTAGTGTTTGTATCTTTGATATGGATATGTTTCCATCTCTGTTTTTGCAGTTGCACATAATGGATAACAAATTTGTGATAGTGTACTGTCACTCTTTAACAAATTCACTGTCTACTGTCAATGAAAAATTAACAATTTCACAGTAACAATATTGAGTAAGCAACATAGCACTTTATCCAATATTGCAGTTAAACCCAATATTTTTCTTGTTCAGATCCGGTACAGGAAGGACAGGATGCAGTCTAAGCTCAAACCCTATTTTCCTGTGGTGAATGAAGTGAAGGATCTCTCAAACGGATGTGCTATTGCTGCTGTTATTCACCATTACTGTCCCGGTCTACTGAGATTAGAGGGTATGGTGACATCTCAAATCAGAATTTGTCATTTTGTAGATGAGTAAGAAACTGATTTCTTTTTTTCTTTTTTTTTGTCCTATTAGATGTATGTATGAAGGACTCCATGTCTGTGGCTGACAGCCTGTACAACCAACAGCTGATTCGAGAGTTCTGTGACAGCTGTTTAAAGAGCTGCTGCCCTCTAGTGTTGGAGGATTTGCTCTACAGTCCAGCAGAATTAAAGGTGTATATAGAAACCTAAATTAAAACACGAAGAGGAGAGGGAGTCTGTATAGTGTAGTACAGTTAGTAAAACAAGGACAGATTATGTACTGTGTTTGTTATGTTAAAATATGCTTTTAAGTATGCAGTAGGCCAGTGCACAATGTCGCTTTTTTTTTAATTGCAATGCTGAATCAGACACATTTAGATTAGTCTTTAGACCGTTCAGTAACAATAAACGCTGAAACATCAACCGTGGATTCTCTTCACATGATTATATTGAGATAGGATCATCAAAATATCTTGCAAATAAATATTTTAATTGTGCAATATCAATGGAAATAATCAACCATTATGATTTTTGTAATAATTAAGCAGTACTATGGGACATACTATGGTATTTTATATGTAGTGTATTTTTCTCTTTTTCTAGACAAACATACTGAGCTTTCTGGCAGAGCTCTTGTATTGGTTTGAGGTCTCAAAGCCAGAGTTTGTTCAGCCCCTGCAGGACTCTGAGCTGACTGGTAAGTGTGTGTCTCGATGAATGAATGGTTTATTTTCCTGTAGATTTGTAAATTTGTATGTTCCTTTTTAGATTTCTTAAGTGACAGTCTGTTAAAAGGGATATGTAAGATAAAGTACTTTTTTATTCTTGTAGACACATCTGAAAGGACCAACAATGGCAACAGTGGGTCCAGCAATAGGTACAACAGAATACATTTTTGGCATTTGGTTGTTTAAAAGCCACATATATAATTTGCTAAGAATGCACAAAATTTAACCCAATCAAATTTTCAAAGTTTTTTTTTTTTAATGATCACCTAAATGAGCCTTTAAAATAATCAAGGCTGAACCTTAACATGATTTACTTGTTTTTTATGTGCAAGTGGTACTCTGTCTATCTTCAAAAAGCCTTTCCTGCCCATTTCTTCTTCCCCTGTGACTGCAGCAACAGGTGAGGAAAACGTGTTGTCACTCTGTCCTGAGTCATCAGTTGCCATTATGTATTTGTTCCATTCTTTGTAATATATGTAGACGCTGCGTTTTTTCTTGTTCACATAAAGGAACAATCACATGGTCTGTGTTTGCATGTTGAATGTGTCATCCAGTCATGTGTGTGTTCGTGTTGTCTCTATGACCAGGATCTTTGACTCACTCTACCTCAATGTCTCATGTAGAGGCAGCAGGCCGAACATGGACTAAGAAACCACTTAGGTAAGGTACCTCAGTGTTTTATGCATTTTGTCTTTTCTTTTCTTATTAATCCTTTTTGGAGGAATTGATCTTTTTTCTTCACGGCTCTTCAGCCGTCCCTTGTCTGCTGTGTCCTTTAGTATTCCTTTTGGACTGGATAGTGATGTGGACATTGTGATGGGGAACCCCGTTATAACTCGGTCTGTCAGTTCGGACAATCTTAACCCTGCTGGTCAATCCATGACACGTGTCCCCTACACACCTCCAGAGGACCTCAGCCACTTGCTGAGTAAGGCTCCTGGGCCTAATTGCCCTCAAAGAGCTTCCTGGGCCACTCAAACTCGTCCAATGCTGGCTGAAGAGAACGGCATTGATGATAGTGAAACAGGAGAGCTACCAACAATTGAAGAGGCACTGCAGATCATCCACAACGAAGAGAAGATGGAGCCTCGCCTTCACCCGGACGGGGCACCCGATGGTTTCTACCTGCATTCACCAGATGATCCAGCAAATGCTAGACTCAATGGCAGCCCAGTGACACTCAGCTCTTCAGCACCATCCCGCTCAGGAATGCTCTACAACCGATCCTCTGGAGTCCCGCCAGAGCCCAGCCGCACCAGACACCCCTCAGAGGGATCCAGAGATGACGACTCTGTGTTAAGAGATGGAAGTGTGGATTCGGATGCCTCAGAAGATCTTCCAAAAACTCACTCCACCCCTGCCACACCCGCCTCGGCTCCTCACATAACAGGACCACGTGGTGAAAAGACACCGGATAGCAGTGTTAGGATGACCAATTTTGCCGAACGGAAGAAGAAACTTGTTCCAGAGCAGGTACAACCCAGTGAACCACAGGCACCACAAATGACTTCATGGGCCAAGAAATCAGAGGAGAGTCCCAGTAAGAGTCCTGCTCTCAGCACTGAAATGTCAGAGCTGGGGGCAAGGCTGGAGGAGAAGCGGAAGGCCATTGAGGCACAGAAGAAACGTATAGAAGCCATCTTTGCCAAACACAGGCAGCGGCTGGGAAAAAGTGCCTTCCTACAGTTAAAGAAGGAGCAGGAGGATGGGGATGGTGAGGAAGGACGTCAAGGGGAGGTTGGCTCCTCCTCCATAGAAGATGACCTCAGCTGTTTGGCACTGGAGGAGAAACTGGCACGTTTAGAGAGAGAGGAGCAGCAGGATGAGCAACAGCAGGAACAGTTGAAAAAGGGCCCCTCAGTAGAAGAAGAGGGGAATATCAAGCCCTCTGTCCAACAGGACAATCCGGTAGAGAAAGAAAAAGCTGGAGTAGGAGTTCCTGGAGGAAAAGGCACGGCCCCACTGGGAGATTACAACAACGCTGTGTCTAAACTAAGTGCTGCTCTCAATTCTCTCCAAAACGATATGCAGCGTCTCTCGGCGCAGCAGAACCAGCTGATGAAGAAGAAGTTAGCTCCTAACAACCAGGCCTGCGGCATCCCACCCAGCTCCAAACCCTCAACAACGACACCTTCTCGTTTGTCAAGAGAGTCCAATCGTGACCTCCCCTCTGCCTCTTCCTCTCCTTCCCCATCTCGCAAGATTGCAAGTCACACCGCTCCCCCCAAATCACCTGCGTCCCACCGTAGGGCACAGTCTGCTCCTCCAAAGAGCCCCAAACTGCATCACCACCCTCGACCTGCAGAGCTAAAGACTCCTGCTTCCACAAGATTTATAACTCCCCCTCAAAGTGTGGACAACATTCCTCATTTGCGAAGAGGGTCCCCGTGGCAATACAGGGATCAGAACTCATCCTCTTTCAACATAGGTACCTCCAGTCAAAGTGAGACCTGCTCAGCCCCGTCCCTGGCTAGACCGGAGGACAACATTTCAGACACAGGCTCCAGTGAGGACCATACAATCTTCAGTATGGAACTGGATAGCGGATCTTCACAGGTTCTGCCCCGAAAGGAGCGTCAGGGTGGCGGCAGCAGCTCAGGAGCTCCTTCCGAGTGCTCCTTTGAGAGTGACGTTCCTGCAGCGGCATTCAATGGCAAGCGCAACAGCCTTATCGAGATCTCGCTGTCCTCCCTCAAAGCATTAGAGGGTGAAGAAGCCGATCAGAGCCAGGATAACTTCTCAGATTCAATGAGTGACCAAACAGAGCCAGAAATTAGGGGTGGAGTTGGATTCTTCTTCAAGGTTAGGGGAGAATCACATGTTAAACTTGGAGACATTTAGCCTAAAAGGTGTAGCCTTTATTTAACTGTCTGAAACTCTCTAGCAGGATGAAGCTCGACCTGAGGATGAGATGGAGAGGAGAAGAGCAGCATTACTTGAGAAACAACAAAAGAGAGCAGAGGAGATAAAGAGACGAAGACAGGAGCAAGAAAGAGAGAGGGAGGCAAGGTAAGGCTTACCCACGAAGCTGTGGAAAGTGACAGCTATGTGTAGTATGAATGATGCCTCAAATTTTTAGGCTTATTGAGAAGATGTTTCATTTTACTTTCTTGGAGGTTAGCCTTTCATTGAAGGAGGGGTCTGAGCCATATGTGGAACAAGGGCCGAAACAGTGCTGAAACAAGTCCCTTAAGAAAACCCTTAGTTATCACAGTGTAATAAACTTAGTTATAATGCTATTAAGATTATTATCACTAAGTGTTTTCTTATAAGGGTTTTGTTGAAACTGGAGGCAGAATATTATTGAGACTTGGTTGTGGAGTCTTTTTAACTTTGGCCAGTTACTACCTAGCAACCACCCACCCCTTGCAACTGCATAGTAACACATGGAAAACCACTCAGAACACCTTAGCAACTGCATAGAAATTTCCTGGCCACTTACTGTGGGTGGTGGCAAGTTTTTTTTTTAATACCATCTAATGGATTCAAACTCAATATGTTAATCCCTGTATTACCATTTGGACATTGTGCCCTTTATCAATGCTGTCTATAAATGTAACAGTAGGTCATCTTCAGTGGATGAACCTTGCAGAGGAGAGGATAGACCCCGAACTCCTTCTACCCCTCCGCCTCCGCGCACCCCACCACCAGAGGGCACTCCTCAGCGGCGTGGAGACTTCACCCGCCAGGAATATGAACGGCGACAGCAGCTAAAAATAATGGAGAATCTAGATAAAGTTCTCCGCCAGAAACCCACTACAGTAAGAGGCGTCAAGAAGCAGAGGCCCAAAACAGTGTTCAGAGATGACTCTGACCTCTCCCGCAGCCCTGCCAAAGGGTTTATGGGTAAGTTATTGATCATCCGGAAGCTTGTTTCCTCTCCATTGATAATCACAGTTGGATAGACATATGTGATAGGTCAACTCTTTTCTCTCTCAGGTTCTAGACTAAATAAAGTTTATTCCCATTCAACAATGAATCTGTCCTCCATGGCCAATGACAATGGGACGCTAACTGTCAGAAAATCTCCAAGGTAAATCTAATCCGTATATGTTTGTCTGGTAAAACACCTGCT
Organism: Sinocyclocheilus rhinocerous; assembly: GCF_001515625.1. Lineage (NCBI taxonomy): Eukaryota > Metazoa > Chordata > Actinopteri > Cypriniformes > Cyprinidae > Sinocyclocheilus > Sinocyclocheilus rhinocerous. The sequence continues at coordinate 229,744 of NW_015643560.1, read as the reverse complement.
CCCTATTGTGACCTCATCTCTAAACATTTATTCCTTCCCACAGTCGTTCTCATTCACCATCCAGACTGCTATCTCCAGGCCGTCTTGCTGCACAGAATGGGGACTGGGAAAATGCATCTACTATTTCATCCCCAGCCTCCATCCCAGAATATACTGGTAAATGTTAAAAATTACATGATTTGTAGTTTTGTTAGTGGTGCTTGCTAAAGCATTTCCTCATTTTTGGGGTTAGGCATTTCAACAACCTCAGGTATTAAATTTGGCGAACTACATATTTGACACAGTTTGGTGATAAATTACACCGCAAATCGTGTGACTTTTTGAGGAGACTAAGTCTCATAGACTTTCATAAACTCAAGCCATATCTCGAGACTACAATATATATATTTGGAGATGGGCTGTCTTGATTAGGGGCAGTGAACAACCTAGTAACCATCTAGCAATGTCTTAGCATAGTGGATTGCGAGTTTTGCATGGGCAAGTACCATTTGAGTTTAAAGATTGTTTACATTAGGTCATGTGATCAAAAACTTACTTTGACTTTTTGTGCAATAACATGCATTTTTGCACTTTTCGTTTTAGGACCGAAACTCTACAAGGAGCCAAGCTTCAAGTCCAATAAGTTCATTATCCATAATGCAATCTCTCGCTGTTGTTTGGCAGGCAAGGTCAACGAACCACAGAAAAACAAGATTGTAGAGGTGAGTGACCTGTCAGTCAGCCTATCTAGTACAGTCCGGGCTCTCATGACTCAACACATATTTGCATGGGGCATTTGAATGCATGATGTAATGGTCTGCTCCGTTCATTTGTATTTCCTTCTTGTCTGCAAAAGGAAATGGAGAAAAGCTCTGCAAACCATTTCCTCATTCTGTTTCGGGATGCCAGCTGTCAATTCCGGGCGGTTTACACCATGAACCCCGAGACGGAGGAGATGGTTCGACTCATAGGTTTCGGGCCACGTGTTATCAATCCCACTATGGTGGAGTCGATTTACAAGTACAGCTCTGATCGCAAGCAGTTCACGGCCATCCCGTCCAAGACCATGTCCATGAGCGTGGATGCCTTTACCATTCCCAGCCACCTATGGGAGCGCAAGCGCCCGGGAACCCCAAAGAAGCTCGGGACCCCAAAATAAACCCTGCTGGAAATGCCAACTATGCCTGAGCTGGCCACGTCACCCTGGGTTTCTGTCCTCACTCCAGCAGAGTCGCGGGGCACCAGTGGAGTGCATGCCGGGAGAAAGAGTGGGATAACAAAAAAGAGGCCCTAATACAGAAAATCCTAAAATTAAGTGCCCTCAGAGGTTCATGGCTGGTGACTGTGCAAAACCTCCCTTGTTAACTACAGGTCAAGTTACAAAAATGTATTCAGAAATCTCCATTGCCATTTTCTTAAGGTAACTGAAGTGAACTCAAGTCATATTTCAAAGAAAAGGGCCTGATTGGTTTTCTAAGATTGTACAAAATGTATCCTTGGCATTTTAATGTTAAAACTTTAGATGCAACTTTCCAGTCTCATCTTTCAAGTAAAATGAATGTCCTCCAGAAAAAGATCCTCAGAAATGTTACTATCTTCCAGCTCCTTCCCTCACTGAACTGGATCCGTTGACATGTAAAGGATGCCCCAGATGAAATCGGATCTTTGCGCTTTGATGAATGTAGGGCACAAACCAACACAGGCCTTCTTATCATCTGTTTATCGTCATCAGCTTCTCAAGTCTTAAGGGACTGAATGTAGAACTGTATTACAAGGGGCGCAGCCACTCACCTTTACTTCACGTCATGTGAAAAAGTCCCATGCTGCTGTCCATTTTGAGTCTGTCTTGCTCTGTAATCAAACCGCTCTGTCCTTTGGCCTTCCTAAAGCCAGTTGTAGATTGGATGTTTGTTTTCTTAATGCTTCGGACCTAATCTAACTGGATGACTCAAGCTTTTGGACCACAGGAGAGTATGTTAAAGACCCAAATATTTTTCCTTCCCATTTGCTTTAGTTAAGAATGAATGAAAAAGCGAAAAGATGCCAGAACATGCTGTTGATTTCCATTAATGATACTCAAAAAATGAAGGAAGTCTTTTTATTCTGTTTATCTGTAACTGGAAAAGCAATGTAAGAAAAAAAAAATCAAGGCTGATTTAATATACTGTATATTTGAATGCTGTTTATTGCTGATTCTTTCATTTTTGACACTGATTTGTATATTGTGGAGATTTGTAAGCAATTAATAAGCTACTCTGCTGCTTCACTACTAGAGCTGGATGTGCTGGTGTGAATGAGTGTGTGAGCGGGACCGGGGACAGAATGAGACCGATGGTGAGAAACAATAAACTCAAATCTGATATCAACTCTATGTACCCAGAGCTGAGTGAACAAGTTGTCCTCTTTGGTGCCCCAACATGCAGCAGCACATAGTGATATACCAATAGTGAACACCAACAGAAAGTGATATAAAAACAAACATTAAAAGAAAGTGATAAAAGGCAGATGAGCAGCCCTGGTGTCTGCAGCCTTAAACGCTTATGTTGTTTCTATTACTATGATCTATGAATAGTCTCAAAACTGTCTAACTTGGCCTTATTTGATTCGTGGATGGCTTGAAGTTGTCTTTTTGGATAAAAGGGGCATTTAGTTTGTTTCTCTTCATCAAAGCACTAAAACAACTGATTCAATCAGGCCACCCTTTCCTGTCTTTGGAGAATCAGATGAAGTACTTCACAGATTTGCCGTAAAGATGTACATATTTTAGAAAAAAAAAAAAAAAAAAAAAAAACTTACGAATTGGTTGAATGATATGTTTCTGTGTCAAATGAATTGGAGATGTGTAGGTTGCTTGTGTTCGTCTGTTGGGTAAAACATGATGGTTTAATGTAACTGGATTCTGTGCAATTCTGTAGAATGTTAGGTCACCTAAGGTGTATTTATTGGGTAAGGATGAGCTAGAGTTTTCTGTTTTGTTTCAGATTTTATTATTTATGTTCTGGCAAATGTGGTGATTCACTCGTTCATTTCAGAAAGCACATTAATGTTTTGTATCTTTTAATGTTTCCATGTTCATGTTGGTAGTTTTTGTTTTCTCCCAAATTCTTTGATTATGGATCAATCCCATGTGACAGGATTAGAAAAATAAAATCATTTTTATATAATCCCAATTATTTCTCATCATCACTGATTTTACTTAAGTTCTATATGTTATATACATTGTATCAGCTTTTGTTGCCATTTTATGAAAATTTTAGTTTTTACTTTTAAATTTAGATTTTTTTTTTCACATGTCCATTAAATACATTAAATAAAATGTAAAAAAAGAATAATTAAAGTTATGAAGTAACATGAAGTAATTCTGGATTTTTTTTTTTTGAGAAATATGACTTGGACATGATCTTGATTGGCTTCATGATCTTCAACCTTCTATAGCTGCATTCTAGACACCGGACACATGATATCATCAGACCATAGAAATATATACAGACACTTTTATTAGAAACTCAATCCTGTAAACAATTAGAAAGATTTGTGATGAGCCTCTGTGTCTGTGTTATAGAGATTACAGTCATATTTTTATACAAATGGCAGTTTGAACACTTGCATTTTTGACTGGACGTGATCCATAACTGTAAGTTGAGTAGTAAAAATAATATGTGTGGATGTGCTTTTCATCTAATCTCATAATACCTGAAACTAGTTTTTGTTCCTATTGTTTGTTTGTTCTATTTTTAACTAGTACAGCCAGCCAATGATGACGACTGGACTTGTTCAAAGCTCAAAATTTTTAGATACCAGAGGGCAAATATATGAAAGCATTTCCAATAACAAGCTTTATTTTGATTGTGTCTCATGTGTGCTTAGCATGAAGCATTTCAGTCAGCAATGAGTTGCATGGCAGATCTCCCAGCAGGTGGCGATGATACAGGTATTCCTCCACCTGCAGACTGATGCTGCGCACCTCTGGTAGACGGAGCAGCAATTGTCCAAACTTGTCAGAGTGACCTGGGTGGGTTTGCATAGTGTGGTCCATCAAAGCCCTGTTTACACGCTCTTGAGTTTGTTCTACCTGCCTTTGATCCTGTACTGATTTAACATCTGCAAAACACATGACCCTTTCAACTCTGGTCCAACAGGAATCATTTAGATTAAACATTTAAGAAGGAAATGAAACTCACCTGGATTGAAGAGAACCAGATATTTGAGACACACAAACTCCTCTCTGTCTAGCTGTAGTGACCTAAGCTTGGAGACAAGGTCCTGGGTTCTGGACATCAAACTACTAAGAGTTGCTCCAGCCTGACTGAGGATGGTTGATACCTCAATCTGGTACAATAAAAGTAAGTCAAAGACAATGCAAAGACTAACAGTCACTAAACTGTAACTATGGCGAAGTGTAGTGTTTCCCAGCCCTGTTCCTGGAGGCACACCAATAGTACAAATTTTCCAACTCTTCCAAATTCGTATCACCTGATTCAACTTATCAGCATATTAGTAGAGACTGACATGGATGGGTCAGATATGGGAGATATCCAAAATGTGACCTGTTGGTGTGCCTCCAGGAACAGAGTAGGGAAACACTTGTTTAGTGATAGAGGTGTTCTTACCTGTTGTCCAGTAATCAGACAGATGCTGCCATCTCTCCCATAAGCCACCTGCCTACATAAGTGATCCAGGACAAGAAGCTCACTCCAGCAGCTCTGCAGTAACACCATTTGGTTCTCCACCTGCAACAAGAGATCAGGTACTCTATTGATGCAGCAGTAGCCACTTGGAAAACTTATACCGGGGTTCTTAACTCTGGCTCTTGAGGTCCACTTTCCTGCAGTGCTTACCTCCAACCTTAATCAATCTCACCTGTCAGTAACGTTCTAGTAATCCTCAAGACCTCAATGAGCTTGTTCATGTGTGTTTGATTAGGGTTGGAGCTAAACTCTGCAGGAAAGTGAACCTTGAGGGCCAGAGTTGAGAACCACTGACTTAGACAATTGGTACTTGAAAGGCATTGCCTTATGAAAGAGTTACAAATGTTAACCCTATCCCTGCTGATAATATAAGCATGTATGTTGTTCTGGACCCTAGGTCCAAGCATGGGATGCTGGTTTCCCCACCAGGCTTCTAAAACAGGGAGATTTCTTGTTACTAGTTTGCAACTTTCACCTGCAAGTTTTGCTGGTGGACAGTATGGCCATGGTGCTCCACTACTTAGAACTGTATCTGACCAGCATTAACCATCTTAAACTAGGCTGGTACAATAGCCAAGATTTTGCCAAATAGGACATGTCTCTGGATCAAATTCCTAACATTTAAAGGGGTCATATGATGTTGCTAAAAAGAACATTATTTTGTGTATTTGGTGTAATGAAATGTGTTTATGCGGTTTAAGGTTTTATAGGTAAAGGTTATATTTTCCACATACTGTACATTATTGTTTCTCCTCTATGCCCCGCCTTTCTGAAACGCGTCGATTTTTACAAAGCTCATCGGTCTGAAAAGCAAGGTGTGCTCTGATTGGCCAGCTATCCAATGCGTTATGATTGGCCGAATACCTCAAG
>NW_015643560.1:220301-224177 GCF_001515625.1 Sinocyclocheilus rhinocerous | reverse complement strand
GTCCTCTTTTGGAAGGCCAAACAAAGTAGTTTCGCTTTCACAACGAATCACACAGTGCCTTCATGACATGGCGGCGGCAACAACAATACTACTCTTTGCAACTTTACAGATCTTCTTTATGCACCAAGAGCTTGTAACACTCCAAAGAGAATGGAAAAATTGAAATCGCATCATATGACCCCTTTAATCAAATTTTAGGGATGTGCAAAGGGGTAGAGTTAGAATTAGATTAGGGTTGGTGTTGGATACATACACCATTCTTTTCAACCAACAATTTCCCTGTGATTTTACAGGGGTTATGGTATGGTTAGTTTTGGGGTTAGGGGTAGGGTTTGTTCCTTTGAAAGCAATGATGTTGTAAGACCAACAAAAAGATGGGGATCCAGGAATTGCATGGATAGATCATGGTGACCAGCTCAGAGCAGCAGACACATTGATACTGGTCTTTTCAGCAGTGATACTGAAGATTACACTAACACATAACACAATGCATCCAATGTATGTACGATCATGTGCACCCTCTTCTACCTTAAGCTCCTTGAACAGTGTGCTGTTTCTTGCCCACTCCACCAGTCCAAACAAAGTCTGGTCAGCCATTTTGCACATGATGCTGAAGGTGTTGAGGCGGTCATGTTTTCCTCGGCAGGCCTGTTCTTTTTGGAGGCTTGCTAACACCCACATGCAGAGCTGCTTCTCATCTGGCTCAGCCTGTAGGAGCTCGTTTAGGAAGCATGAACGAGGGGTTGATGTTGAACTGGGTGTCAAGTTCTGTGCTGGAGTTGGGGTGGAACTTGGAGTTGAGGTTGGTGTGAGTGTAGGTGCAGGTGTGGAGAGAACAGTAGGAGAGATTGGAGCAGGGGGCGTCACAGAAGCAGAGCTGTAGCTAAAGGGGAGCTCTCTTTTCTCAGGAGGGTATCCGTGGAAGCCTGGATAGCACAGTGTATGGAAAGGTAGGGATGGATCAGACCGTGTCCGGTCCCTGGGCATGGTGCAGTCCAACAGCATGAGAAACTCGGACTGGCTCATGCTAGGATGAAAGGGCTGAGGTGGGTGGTAATGGTCAGAGCCAAGAGAAGCAGGGGAGGGGTTGAGGACATGAAAATCGTGAGGCACAGCAGGTACTAGTGCTTGTGGTCCCTCAATTTTGACCCTGTAGGGGGCAGTGTTCATCTGGTGATAGGTCCCCCTTTGCTGTTTCAGTTGCCTGTCCCGTCGGTATAGAGGTCCAAACTTGTTTCGGCCACCCCTCATTCTGTCCGCACGTACAGCTGTGACAAATAATTGTACAATTAACTAAACCACACATTGTGATGTTCAAAAGAGCATGATAAATTCTCACAGTTCTAAATTATTGTTTCTCAACCCAGTTCCTGGAGGCACACCAACATTACACATTTTTTAACTTTTCCTAATCAAACACACCTTCAACTCTTTAGCAGAGACTCCAAGACCAGAAGTGGATGGGTAAGGTAAGGGAGACATCCAAAATGTGCAGTGGTGTGGGGGGAGTCTCCAGGATAGGTTTGAGAAGCATTGCTCTAAATGATCAAACTAACACTTTTAAAAAACTGTAAGAAAATATTGACATTTCATAAAGATTCTTAACTATTAAAGTTGCGTAATTGAACCTTTTTTTATTTATTTTTTGCTTGTGTGCACATTACATTTTTCGCCTTACTGGGTCATCAAAGATTGCTATTGCAATGGTTTATGGTTTCAAAGATAAGTGGAAACAGGATCAGACATATCATGGATAGCTAACTGTGAATATCTTTCCATATCTCCGAGACAATAACTAAATTTTTCCTTGCACAAAGTCTTAATCTAAAGAACGGGGCCCGTATTCACAAAACATTTTATCTTACCACTAAGAGTTCTCCTAAATAGCAGTAAAAGTTTTTAGCTAAGAGTTTTCTTTTAAAACCTATTCACAAAGCTGCTGTGACAAACTTTTACTAAGGAATAGAGAGAAGTCTTAAAGGGGTCATTGCGATTTCACTAATCAAACACACCTTCAACTCTTTAGCAGAGACTCCAAGACCAGAAGTGGATGGGTAAGGTAAGGGAGACATCCAAAATGTGCAGTGGTGTGGGGGGAGTCTCCAGGATAGGTTTGAGAAGCATTGCTCTAAATGATCAAACTAACACTTTTAAAAAACTGTAAGAAAATATTGACATTTCATAAAGATTCTTAACTATTAAAGTTGCGTAATTGAACCTTTTTTTATTTATTTTTTGCTTGTGTGCACATTACATTTTTCGCCTTACTGGGTCATCAAAGATTGCTATTGCAATGGTTTATGGTTTCAAAGATAAGTGGAAACAGGATCAGACATATCATGGATAGCTAACTGTGAATATCTTTCCATATCTCCGAGACAATAACTAAATTTTTCCTTGCACAAAGTCTTAATCTAAAGAACGGGGCCCGTATTCACAAAACATTTTATCTTACCACTAAGAGTTCTCCTAAATAGCAGTAAAAGTTTTTAGCTAAGAGTTTTCTTTTAAAACCTATTCACAAAGCTGCTGTGACAAACTTTTACTAAGGAATAGAGAGAAGTCTTAAAGGGGTCATATGATGCGATTTCAATTTTTCCTTTCTCTTTGGAGCGTTACAAGCTCTTGGTGCATAATGCACACAATGATTGGCTGATAGGGGAGGAGTCTCTGTCAGAGATTTATTCATAAAGAGCAAGAGGGTGGCTAACCGCACACTGATCCACTCAAGACTAAAAAGTCTACAAAAACATATCTTTAAAAGTGCAAAGTGCATGTGAATTAAAAACAGATGAACACGAGCAATCAAGCAAACGGGCTGAAACGTTTGCTTGCTTGCTCGTGTGAGTCGTGTCCATCTGTTTTTAATTCACATGCACTTTGCACTTTTGCACAATGCAATTTATAAAAATTAAAAAGATGTTTTTGTAGACTTTTTAGTCTTGAGTGGATCAGTGTGCGGTTAGCCACTCTCTTGCTCATGTTCAAATATCCTACTGGCTCTACGCACCTGCAGTACAAGGAGCTATTTTTTTGGAGCGCTACAATTTTCTCAAGTTTTAGAGATGTATTCATAGAAATATTGTAGAGCGCGATATTATGTTGCCATATTCAATTAAAGGTTTAAAAATAAAAATGTTAATTTGCCACATTCAAATAAAGATGGTAAAATGCAGGCTAAGTGTCACTAATTAAACATATATATATATATATATATATCTCAGTGGTGGCAAGCGGAGACTTTTTTTAACCGGGTATGCTGAGTGATAAGAACCCCCCAAAATCAGAGAAGGACGTTAATTGTAAGCGACACGAGCATACGCAAAACAAAGGGAACAATATGATGTTTGTTATTATTAAAAATTTATATAGCCCACGTTTTTATAAACTTTTTATTTTATTTACCGCGAGGCAATAACGTTGACAATAACGTATATCTTCAACATAAGTTGTCTATGACCAAAAATGTAAGAAGATATGTTTTCAGTGGATTTTTAAAATTTGCTTTGCTTGAGAAAACAAAAATATACAGTTACAGTGTTTTTTCTTTTGATCTAGTCGAGTTGGTTTTGTACGGAAGCCCTGAACCGCAAGGTGGGAAAAAAAAGAAAGAAAACTTACGGTGGTGTAAAAAATAAAACATCGTTATTTCGATATAATAATTAAGTCGTTATTTCGACATAATAACTCGTTATTTCGACATAATAACTCGTTATTTCGATATATTAAGTCGTTATTTCGACATAATAACTCGTTATTTCGAGATATTAAGTCGTTATTTCGACATATTAAGTCGTTCTTTCGAGATATTAAGTCGTTATTTCGACATAATAAGTCGTTATTTCGAGATATTAAGTCGTTATTTCGACATAATAA
>NW_015643560.1:218207-220191 GCF_001515625.1 Sinocyclocheilus rhinocerous | reverse complement strand
TATTGTTATTATTTCTGTTGTTTCTAGAAGTAGTAATTTTGATAATAGTCAATAGAAAAAAATGTAACCACACATTGTTTGTCCACAGAATAATAACACATTATTAAATAAATTTTTTCTTTGTGCTAGTCATTCTCAAGAATAGAAATTCGGATATTGGCGTGTGCTCTTTTATATGGTAATTAGGCGGCGTTTACAAGGCGGAGATCTGACACCAGTCATCTGCGCACAATTTCAAGATCATTTGCGATTTATAAATGTCACATCTGGAAGAGAGGCGTACGCACGTGTTTTTGTGCGCACGTTCGTTTTCTCTGAATCGCACTTACGCACTTTTGAGAAATGATCTTAGAACAAATTTAGGACGGTTTATACGCACCATTTTATAAATGAGGCCCCTGACGTGTTTTCTTTCAGAATCGTCATTCGCCGATGGAGAGGAAAAGTTCAGTACTATAGCATTTATTTTAAGAAAAATGAGAACGTTTTCGCACTGAAAGAGAAGTGATCTCGCCATTACCGCGGGAAGTAGGGGTGCTGGGGGTGCTGCAGCACCCCCTGGCTCGGAGCTAAAGAAAAAATGGGGGTGCTGGGGGTGCGGTGTTAAAAATAAATAAATTTAAATTTTGTAACAAAAAAGAAATAAAACAAATTTTATTAATTTGAATATTCATTAAAATCATAGGGGAAAAAAGCTTAACGACAATAAGCAACAATTGTCGCGTGACGTCACCACGTCCGCATCCGTCATTGAAGATTTAAAAATACACCAGTCAACATGGCGCAAAAACGCATTTCTGATTTTTTCGCGAAACCCAAAAAAAATAAAAAGAGACCGAGCCTTGAGCTGGCGATAAGGAAGCAGACCTGGAGCCTATGCCTAGTGGGCAGCCAACCAGCAGTAGGCATACACATGAATCTTATTTTGTTTTAGTAGTATTAATTCTAACAATAATTAATTCTAATTCTAACAATTCTTCCTGATTATCCAGTCAGTATGGTAGGCTACTCTAAGAAGCCCTTTATTGTGGTCACACTGTAAAACATGAGTTAAGTCAAATCAATTTGACTGTGTATAAGTTGTTTAAAACTTTTATCATATACTGATAAAAAAAACAAAAACATTTGTTGCCATGACTTTTTGATCATATTTTCCCCCCCTATAACACGTCTGTACCCAAATTAAGAATTAACGAGAAAGAGCGAGAGAGTCCATTTACCTCAGCAGCAACTGTCGCATTCTCGCTTCTTGATCTTTAACGTTATCTTTTCGTGGATCAAAACTAATGCTTAGAGTTGATTCAATATATAATAATAATAAAATAAAAAAACGTTACATCAACAATAAAATAGTACAATGATGAAGTCGCTTAGCTTATATTAAACATAAAAATTGAACAAAACGAATAAACTGATGACTTGGTGTTGTAACAAAAAAATAAAGTCTTTGTATGTTCCCCTTTGTGGCTCATTATTATTATTATTATTATTAATAATAATAATAAAAAACATAGACCCACAATAAAGTAGTATCATTAAGAAATTCACTTATTAAACTGAAGTTTTATTAACAAAATGACAATTTTGTTTATAAAATTTGTAACGCAAATATAATGGATTTCCCCTTTTAAAACGATCGTAGTTTGTGGTTCATTGTTATTGAAACAGATCAGTCATAAAGTAGTGCAATGGCAAATTCGCATTTATTAAACCTCTAACTCTTATTAACAAATTGAAGAAGACGGAGCCTATACTTGCGTTGTAACCCAAATAAATAAGGTTTCCCTTATTTAAAACGAATGCTTAGTTTGTGGGTCATCTTTGTTTTTTAATGAAAACACAGCAACAAAAAAGACCAACTCAGTTATTTTAAACGAAGAAATTACACGTTTATTAACAAACGTTCTCTTGCGCTTTTGGATCCGCCACCAGTCATTTCGCGTCACTCTCGTCACGTGACTCCTGCGGCTCGGAGCTGCTTGGA
>NW_015643560.1:217659-218022 GCF_001515625.1 Sinocyclocheilus rhinocerous | reverse complement strand
CCCCCCCCCCCTTTTTTCCTCAGCCCCCCCTGCTCAAAATACGTTCCCGCGGCTATGGATCTCGCGCTCATAGAACATAAGCCAGGCTATATCTGCAGCTAATCTGAATAAAAAGCAGAATGAACTGATGAAACGTTAAACACAATAAATAAATAAAATGTATCAATGATGCAGTGCTAATTGACATTTATTACAGTACAGAAACTATAAAGTATATTTTCTAACTTATTCTGTGCTGAAAAATGAAATAATTGTTTGTAGCATATAAAACAATTATAAATTTGTCATTAGGAAAGAATTATAGATTACAAATGATTGTTTATTGTCCAGCAGTGTATTTGATTTCTTATAGCAAATTCAAAG